>NW_027611962.1:0-235000 GCF_964261635.1 Lissotriton helveticus
CGCAGCACTCGTCGAGTGTGGAGGGCTGAACTTCGGCTCAGGAGTAGCTCAGGGTGGGGGCTTCTCAAACCCCGGTGTACAGCTTCGAGGGTCACTCGTGGGCTGCACGGTCAGCGTCTCGTGGTCACTTCAAGATGGCGTGCCCCACGCTTCCGGTCGCCTCCACGGGTCTCAGCTTTGCAGGGACTGTGGATCGGGCTGTTAGAAGCTGGGCAGGCTTGATCTCGTCGATCTCAGTCGCTCGAGTTCCGGCGGGAACTGCAACTAAGTAGACGTCGAGGGCTGGATGGTGCCTGCTGCTGCAGGGTGGTCACTCCTTGACCACAAGGGAGATTCTTCGGGCTTCCACGTTGAGATGGAGGGCGAAGGGTCCAGAATATCGTTTCAAATGTTTCTTCCAGGAAATCTGATGTGCATTGGCACTGCTCCCACTCTTATTCGAATCTGGTGGGCGTGATTACCTGCTAGGTCCCCTCCTATGGGTGGGACCCAGGAAGTGGGTGGATACACCCCCTTCCTTTGATCCAGGCCGCCCTGGCACGAGGGCTGGAGTGCCCCAGAACCGGTTTGGCCGGATTATGCAAGGGGCAGCCTTGTGCGCCCCAGGCAGTGTCTGGTTTCTTTCAAACCTCCCTGCTACAATACACTATCTCCTGTCTGGAGGGCGGTGACACCCTCCTGTGACAGGAAACCCTTTGTCCAGGACCCCCTTGACTGGGTTTCGGTCAGCTCCAGGGGTCCAGACATTTGTCTGTGGCAGAGGCATCCATTTTGTGGATCTTAAGGCCTTTGGAGAAATCAACCGCATTAAAGTGAAGTAACATGTCTTACCCCTCTAGAGGGGTGGAATGCCATCCCCGTCGCCAGAACTGGCGAGGGGATGGTATTCCAAAGCGTATGACACCTTACACGACATGTTTTGATAAAGCCAAACCAGAGTTGCTAAATAACCGCGAGGATTATAAGGCACTTAATAGTATATGGTATGGCATTATCCTGAAACAGCTTAGGGATTTGTTCCCGACGGCTGCAGACAGGCTCAGCTCATGCTAGAGCTCCATCTCACATAAAAACCATGCACCCAGCCTCCAGGATTGGTGAGGCCTGTCTATAGGAGTGGCTCACAGGTTTACATGTGTCCAGATATAGGTTTAGACATAGGTATACTATATCTAAGCAAGGGGTGTGTACACCACCTTACCCCAGCTGAGTGATCAGCCAGTTGTGTCAATTTAAGAACCAGCCAGGGGTGGCAAAAGATATGCTGCAGCCCCTGGTAGGCCTTAGTGGCTCCTGTGCCCTGTGCACCTATAGTGCATTCTACAGGGGCTGACAAGGAGTCCATTTCCAATTGGTATGTACCTAGGGTACATGGAATCCATTTTACAGAGAGAGCAGATGGCCTGGGGCCCTGATTAGCAGGGAACCAGGTCAACTAAGTCAAAAAAACCAGCTAAACACAGGCAAAAAATCTGGGGTAACCATAGTCAGGTAGCCACCTTCCTACAGTATACCTATATCTAAACCTATATCTGGACACATATCAACCTGTGAGCCACTCCTATGGAAGGCCTAATGTGAGAAGTTGGCCTGATAGGTGATGTTTCCAATTCTGGAACCACCTATTATCAGACCAAACAATCCCTTATGGTGTCTGGTTGTAAGTCAACCTTATTAGACAAGCTATCCTAGGGGTAGCATGGACTAAGCAGCCTAAAGGCTTAACTTAAGAGGTCGTGTTAAGCGAGCTGTTTTACCACATACAATCCTGTAATATCAAATGAAAGGACACCACACAAGTATATATTATAAAAATATATGTGTTTATTACTAAAGACAATCCCCAGTATTCTTTATGAATAAAGGGGCACAAGCGTTAAATCAAAAGCACTGTTTAAACATACAAGTTGCACAATTATGGATGAGGGCGGGTGGCCACTCAAACCATATACTAAACAAGTGGTATAAGAGATGCCACTCGAGCAGTGGTTAGGCCTAGGGCCTAGGGAATCGCTGGGAGCAGTCAGGACAAGCAATGCTGAAGTCGGGAATGGCCCTCGGGCTTCGGCTGCACCAGTGCTGCTTCGGCTGCACTGGTGCAGCTTCTCAGACTTGAGGCGTTGCACCAGTGCAGCATAGAAAAGAAACGTTTTAATAAAAGGATTTAAAACTAATTCAAGATATACATTATCTAAGGAATGTTATAAAAACTCAGATATGGAGAATATTTTTCATTTTCGTCCATTTTTGACCGTTTTGGAGCACTTTGAAGCACTGATGCAGCTTTGGGATTTTTATGGTTATTTTGATCAGAGATGCTCCTAATGTGTTTAAAATTCATGTGGGATGTATCCAAGACACTGCCATCACACCTATATAGTTTTTAAATGATTTTGATGTATTAAAATTTTGACCTCCATAAGGGGGGAAAGGTTGAACTTTTACTCCGCTCGGAGTTCCATGACTTTCGTGACCTTGTCCCCCTGAAATTTAAAATTGCATTTTCAAAGTAATGTGTACAACTATTCATTCTGTGTCATTCATTGTGTGTTTAGCATGCTATTGGGCCACTGTAGCACTTGTTTTTTTTTTCGTTTTTATGCATTTTTGACCGTTTTTGAACACTTTGATGCTCCAAATGGTCTTTGGACTTAGTCACTTTTTGCTTCATGGAGATTTCAAAAGTGTTAAAAAGTCACTTTGGAGGCACACAGGACAGTGCAAATGCACCTATATAGCAATCAGGACACTCCAATCACACCTATATAGTTTTTAAATGATTTTGATGAATTAAACATTTTGACCTCATTGAGGGGTGGAAAGTTTGAACTTTTACCCCGCTCGGAGTTCCATGACTTCTGTGACCTCGTCCCCCTGAAATTTAAAATAGCATTTTCCAAGTAATTTGTAAATATATTCATTCTGGGTCATTCATTGTGTGTTTAGCTTGCTATTGGGCCAGTGTAGCACTTTGTTTTTTTCATTTTTATGCATTTGTGACCGTTTTTAAACACTTTCATGCACCAATGATGTCTTTGTACTTCGTCATTTTTCACTTCATGGGGACTTCAAAAGTGTTAGAAATTCATTTTGGAGGCACACAGAACAGTGCAAATGCAGTTACATAGCATTCAGGAGACTGCAATTACACCTATATAGTTTTTAAAAGATTTTGATGTAATAAAATTTTTGACCTCCATGGGGAGGGCCCTTAAGCTGAACTTTTACCCAGCTCGGAGTTCCATGACCTTGTCCCCCTGAAATTGAAAATCGAATTTTCAAAGTGTTTAGTAAAACTGTTCATTCTGTGTCATTCATTATGTCTTTAGCCTGCTATTGGACCACTGCAGCACTATGTTTTGTTAATTTTAACCCAATGTTGACCTTTTTTGACCACTTTGATGCACCAGTGAAGTTTTTGGACTTAGTCATTTTTCACTTCATGGAGACTTCAAAAGTGTTAGAAATTCATTTTGTAAATACCTAGAACGGTGCAAATGCAGCCATATAGCATTCAGGGCACTACAATTACACCTATATAGTTTTTAAATGATTTTGATGCAATAACATTTTTGACCTCCATGGGGAGGGCACTCAAGCTAAACTTTTACCCAGCTCCGAGTTCCACGACCTCGGGTGGAAAAAGTGACTTTGCCCCCTTAAACCCAAAAACTTCAAAAAGTCACCCCTGGAGGCCAGAAACGGGTCTTAGACACTCTTGGTATGTCATCTGAGGTATACTATGGTGTTCTTGGGACCAGAACTAGAAATGTGATGTGACTCTGATATCTAGGGCCTATAATGGAAAAAATGAATTTGACACCAAACACCTCAAAATGTCTGAAATAGGACTCAGACATGTACCTGGAGGCTGGAAATGAGCCCTAGACACTCTTGCTATATCACCTGAGATATAATATAGGGTCCTGGTGGCCACAGGGACCCAAAAACAGTCAGGTGGGTTGATACTGAAAATTAGCAAAAATCGTCCCAAAAATTGTTTTGACAAGATTTGCTAATTTTCCAAATAGCTCAGAATGGATATCAGAGACACTGTTTGAGTGCGCAAGATATGAATACACTTGTTAGAAAGGTCAGCTCTGATGCTTTCATGTGATATATATAACTTTGATATTATATAAAGTTTTTTTCCCGCTACCAACCAAGGGAAACACCTGATATCGTACCCGATTTTGAGAACATTGGGCTGGGTGGAAGAAGTGACTTTGCCCCCTTAAACCCCAAAACTTCAAAAAGTCATCCCTGGAGGCCAGAAATGGGTCTTAGACACTCCTGGTATGTCATCTGAGGTATACTAAGGGGTCCTTAGGTCCAGAACTAGAAATTTGATGTGACTCTGAGCTCAATGTGATGTGACTCTGAGCTATATGGCCTATAATGGAAAAAATGAGTTTGACCCCAAACACCTCGAAATGTCACAAATAGGAGTCAGACATGTACCTGGAGGCTGGAAATGAGCCCTAGCCACTCTTGTTATATCATCTGAGATATATTATGGGGTCCTGGTGGCTACAGGGACCCGAAAACAGTCATGAGGGTTGATACCGAAAATTAGCAAAAATCGTCAAAAAAAGTTTTTTTGACAAGATTTGCTAATTTTCCAAATAGCTCAGAATGGATATCACAGTCACTTTGTGAGTACCCATGACCTAAATATACTTGTTAGAAAGCTCAGATCTGATGCTTTCATTTGATCTATCTACCTTTGCTATTATCTGAAGTTTTTTTTTCAGCTTCCAGCCAAGGGAAGAACCTGACATCGTACCCGATTTTGAGCAACGTAGCCTGGATGGAAGAAGTGACTATGCCCCCTTGAACCCCAAAACTTCAAAAAGTCATCCCTGGAGGCCAGAAATGGGTCTTAGACACTCCTGGTATGTCATCTGAGGTATACTAAGGGGTCCTTAGGTCCAGAACTAGAAATTTGATGTGACTCTGAGCTCAATGTGATGTGACTCTGAGCTCTATGGCCTATATTGGGAAAAATGAGTTTGTTCCCAAACACCTCGAAATGTCACAAATAGGAGTCAGACATGTACCTGGAGGCTGGAAATGAGCCCTAGCCACTCTTGTTATATCATCTGAGATATATTATGGGGTCCTGGTGGCTACAGGGACCTGAAAACAGTCATACAAAGCAATTTGAATCCATACGAGGCAATTTTTAATTTGCGGCCATCTGGTCACCCTTTGAAATGGATAGGATATACTACAGAGGATGTAGTGCACTCTATTTCTTGAAGCATATGATGTACTGACTTAATTTCAATTGCAGTATGTAGCTAAGACATTTACAATTCATAGTGGTAACTCTCATGGTTGTGGCTTATAGGGACAAGGTACAAATCAAGTGTAACCTTCAGGTAAGTTTTTATTTTTCACTTTCATGTGTGTTGTAGAACACTTTATACTTTTGGCTATAATTCATAGTCTGTACATTATAGAGACATAATTTAAACAGCACTTTGTACCTAGTGATGTGCATCTTACCCATGTGAATTATTATGTGTGTGGCGTATTGTAAAGTTGTCAAAATTTGAGGTTGAATGTATGACGTTTTTCAATACCGTCGCATGTACGAAAAAGTATGCCTTACATTTTGTCCCATACTTCTAAAACCATACAATCTGGATCCATAATTGGAAGTGCAGCATTAAGCTAACATGATGCCACTGTCCTGTGTTCATTTTCATGCATGTGGAAAGCTTCAAAGTGGTGTGAATCTTTCAGCGATTAAACACATATTTTTAAAAAAATTCCTCCAGCTTTTGCAAAATGTGTCACGTATGTTATGTCATCAGTCAAGATCCATATTAGATAGAGCTTGATTTCCAACTGCAACACATTCTATAACATAGCCTACTACAGTGTGCCATTTTATATGCATGTGGCTCACACACAAGGTGCATACAAAGCAGTTTGAATCCATACGAGGCGATTTTTAATTTGCGGCCATCTGGTCACCCATTGAAATGGATAGGATATATTACATAGTATGTGGTGCACTATAAATCTTGAACCATATGAGGTACTGACCTAATTTCAATCACAGTATGTAGCTAAGACATCTACACTTTATAGTGGTAACTCTCATATTTGTGGCTTATAGGGACAAGGTACAAATCAAGTGTAATCTTCAGGAAAAGTTTTTATTTTTCACTTTCATGTGTGTTGAAGAACACTTTATGCTTTTGGCTACAAAATGTGAAGTTGAATGTATGATGTTTTTCAATAACGTCACATGTGTGAAAAAATATGCCTTACGTTGTGGCCCATAATTCTAAAACCATACAATCTGGATCCATAATTCTGAGTGCAGCATACAGTTACCATCATGCCACTGCCCTGTGGTCATTGTCATGCCTGTGCCATGCTTAGAAGTGGTGAGAATCATTCAGTGATTAAACGCATGTTTTATAAAATTTGCCTCCATTTTTTGCAAAATGAGTCACGTATATTGTGTCATCAGTCATGATCCATACTAGATAGAGCTTGATTTCCAACTGCAACACATTCTATAGCATACCCTACTACATTGTGTCATTTTAAATGCATGTGGCTTACACGTAAGGTACATACAACGCAATATGAATCCATACGACGCGATTTTCAATTTGCGGCCATCTGGTCGTCCCATTGAAATGGATAGGATATTATACATAGCAGAATGTGCCCTATAATTCTTGAAGCATATAAGTTAAAGACTTAATTTCAATTGCAGATTCTAGCTAAGATTCGTATGCATTATTGTACCAATTCTTATGCATGTGGCCCACATAGAAAGTGCACGAAATGGAAGTTGAATCCATAGGAGGCGATTTTCGATTTCCGGCCATCTGGTCACCCAAATCTCAAAGATTATTGTTAATAATTCAGTGTGTTTTTATGCTATTTAGCTAATAATGCATGAACCTGTTTATTAACATGTGCATAATGAGATACCAAAGAGAAAATAATGAAAATGTATTGGTAAACCGTATTTTGGTAGACTTTAAAAAACCCCATTGAAAAACACATGCATCACCAATGCTGCTTTTTGCTTGTGCCTAAAACGAAAATGTGTTATTAAAAAGTGAATATAACACATAGAGATGTTTTTTCTTTTGTTTATGAAGCCTAATGTGAAGGCAGGTCACACCTATGTTTTACTTTGAAAAAATCTCTTTTCTAAAATTTACGGCGTTACCTTGTTTTTTAATATAGCTAAAAAAACAATTGTTAAAGTCGCTTATAAAAAAGTGATCGTAAATGCTATTTTGTTTTTTTTTCAGCTTGAGGTTCAGTTTAATATGAGTCTTAATTTGATGTATCACTTGCCCTAGTAAACAATCCCCAAAGTCTATTTTTTTTCAATTTTCCCAAGCTCAATGTTAAACACATGCATCACCAATGATGCAAAAAGTCAAGTCAGAAATTTCAAACAGCAATAAAAAAGTGAGAAAAACAGATATTTGAAAAATTCCTTTTGTTTATGCGGCCTTATGTCCAAAGCCATCCAACAAGAGCATTTTTTTTTTATTCGGTCGATTTAAAAAAAATCTGCAAACTATTTTATTTCTCTCAAAAAAGTGCCAAAAAGTGACTTTTTTTGCAAAAAAGTGCCCGTACAATATTTTTTCATCTAATAAACTTTTTATGACTCAGAATACACTTAGGCTTCAGGTCAATGTGTTTTCGTTTGGGGGAGGGGCCCAGGGAAAAAAACACCTTTTTTTTTCTCGGATTGGTCAAAGGTCAGGCTACCAGCTTGACTCTTGTTGCACCAGTGCTGCTTCGGCTGCACCAGTGCTGCTTCGGCTGCACTGGTGCAGCTTCTCAGACTTGAGGCGTTGCACCAGTGCAGCATAGAAAAGAAACTTTTTAATAAAAGGATTTAAAACTAATTCAAGATATACATTATCTAAGGAATGTTATAAAAACTCAGATATGGAGAATATTTTTCATTTTCGTCCATTTTTGACCGTTTTGGAGCACTTTGAAGCACTGATGCAGCTTTGGGATTTTTATGGTTATTTTGATCAGAGATGCTCCTAATGTGTTTAAAATTCATGTGGGATGTATCCAAGACACTGCCATCACACCTATATAGTTTTTAAATGATTTTGATGTATTAAAATTTTGACCTCCATAAGGGGGGAAAGGTTGAACTTTTACCCCGCTCGGAGTTCCATGACTTTCGTGACCTTGTCCCCCTGAAATTTAAAATTGCATTTTCAAAGTAATGTGTACAACTATTCATTCTGTGTCATTCATTGTGTGTTTAGCATGCTATTGGGCCACTGTAGCACTTGTTTTTTTTCGTTTTTATGCATTTTTGACCGTTTTTGAACACTTCGATGCTCCAAATGGTCTTTGGACTTAGTCACTTTTTGCTTCATGGAGATTCCAAAAGTGTTAGAAAGTCACTTTGGAGGCACACAGGACAGTGCAAATGCACCTATATAGCAATCAGGACACTCCAATCACACCTATATAGTTTTTAAATGATTTTGATGAATTAAACATTTTGACCTCCATGAGGGGTGGAAAGTTTGAACTTTTACCCCGCTCGGAGTTCCATGACTTCTGTGACCTCGTCCCCCTGAAATTTAAAATAGCATTTTCCAAGTAATTTGTAAATATATTCATTCTGGGTCATTCATTGTGTGTTTAGCTTGCTATTGGGCCAGTGTAGCACTTTGTTTTTTTCATTTTTATGCATTTGTGACCGTTTTTAAACACTTTCATGCACCAATGATGTCTTTGTACTTCGTCATTTTTCACTTCATGGGGACTTCAAAAGTGTTAGAAATTCATTTTGGAGGCACACAGAACAGTGCAAATGCAGTTACATAGCATTCAGGACACTGCAATTACACCTATATAGTTTTTAAAAGATTTTGATGTAATAACATTTTTGACCTCCATGGGGAGGGCCCTTAAGCTGAACCTTTACCCAGCTCGGAGTTCCATGACCTTGTCCCCCTGAAATTGAAAATCGAATTTTCAAAGTGTTTAGTAAAACTGTTCATTCTGTGTCATTCATTATGTCTTTAGCCTGCTATTGGACCACTGCAGCACTATGTTTTGTTAATTTTAACCCAATGTTGACCTTTTTTGACCACTTTGATGCACCAGTGAAGTTTTTGGACTTAGTCATTTTTCACTTTATGGTGACTTCAAAAGTGTTAGAAATTCATTTTGTAAATACCTAGAACGGTGCAAATGCAGCCATATAGCATTCAGGGCACTACAATTACACCTATATCGTTTTTAAATGATTTTGATGCAATAACATTTTTGACCTCCATGGGGAGGGCACTCAAGCTAAACTTTTACCTAGCTCCGAGTTCCACGACCTCGGGTGGAAAAAGTGACTTTGCCCCCTTAAACCCAAAAACTTCAAAAAGTCACCCCTGGAGGCCAGAAATGGGTCTTAGACACTCTTGGTATGTCATCTGAGGTATACTATGGTGTTCTTGGGTCCAGAACTAGAAATGTGATGTGACTCTGATATCTAGGGCCTATAATGGAAAAAATGAATTTGACACCAAACACCTCAAAATGTCTGAAATAGGACTCAGACATGTACCTGGAGGCTGGAAATGAGCCCTAGACACTCTTGCTATATCACCTGAGATATAATATAGGGTCCTGGTGGCCACAGGGACCCAAAAACAGTCAGGTGGGTTGATACTGAAAATTAGCAAAAATCGTCCCAAAAATTCTTTTGACAAGATTTGCTAATTTTACAAATAGCTCAGAATGGATATCAGAGACACTGTCTGAGTGCGCAAGATATGAATACACTTGTCAGAAAGGTCAGCTCTGATGCTTTCATGTGATATATATAACTTTGATATTATATAAAGTTTTTTTTCCGCTACCAACCAAGGGAAACACCTGATATCGTACCCGATTTTGAGAGCATTGGGCTGGGTGGAAAAAGTCACTTTGCCCCCTTAAACCCAAAAACTTCAAAAAGTCACCCCTGGAGGCCAGAAATGGGTCTTAGACACTCTTGGTATGTCATCTGAGGTATACTATGGTCTTCTTGGGTCCAGAACTAGAAATCTGATGTGACTCTGATATCTAGGAGCCATAATGGAAAAAAATGAATTTGACACCAAACACCTCAAAATGTCACAAATAGGAGTCAGACATGTACCTGGAGGCTGGAAATGAGCCCTAGCCACTCTTGTTATATAATCTGAGATATATTATGGGGTCCTGGTGGCTACAGGGACCTGAAAACAGTCATGAGGGTTGATACCGAAAATTAGCAAAAATCGTCAAAAAAAGTTTTTTTGACAAGATTTGCTAATTTTCCAAATAGCTCAGAATGGATATCACAGTCACTTTGTGAGTACCCAGGACCTAAATATACTTGTTAGAAAGCTCAGATCTGATGCTTTCATTTGATCTATCTACCTTTGCTATTATCTGAAGTTTTTTTTTCAGCTTCCAGCCATGGGAAAAACCTGACATTGTACCCGATTTTGAGCACCTTAGGCTGGATGGAAGAAGTGACTTTGCCCCCTTAAACCCCAAAACTTCAAAAAGTCATCCCTGGAGGCCAGAAATGGGTCTTAGACACTCCTGGTATGTCATCTGAGGTATACTAAGGGGTCCTTAGGTCCAGAACTAGAAATTTGATGTGACTCTGAGCTCAATGTGATGTGACTCTGAGCTATATGGCCTATAATGGAAAAAATGATTTTGACCCCAAACACCTCGAAATGTCACAAATAGGAGTCAGACATGTACCTGGAGGCTGGAAATGAGCCCTAGCCACTCTTGTTATATCATCTGAGATATATTATGGGGTCCTGGTGGCTACAGGGACCCGAAAACAGTCATGAGGGTTGATACCGAAAATTAGCAAAAATCGTCAAAAAAAGTTTTTTTGACAAGATTTGCTAATTTTCCAAATAGCTCAGAATGGATATCACAGTCACTTTGTGAGTACCCATGACCTAAATATACTTGTTAGAAAGCTCAGATCTGATGCTTTCATTTGATCTATCTACCTTTGCTATTATCTGAAGTTTTTTTTCAGCTTCCAGCCAAGGGAAGAACCTGACATCGTACCCGATTTTGAGCAACGTAGCCTGGATGGAAGAAGTGACTATGCCCCCTTAAACCCCAAAACTTCAAAAAGTCATCCCTGGAGGCCAGAAATGGGTCTTAGACACTCCTGGTATGTCATCTGAGGTATACTAAGGGGTCCTTAGGTCCAGAACTAGAAATTTGATGTGACTCTGAGCTCAATGTGATGTGACTCTGAGCTCTATGGCCTATATTGTGAAAAATGAGTTTGATCCCAAACACCTCGAAATGTCACAAATAGGAGTCAGACATGTACCTGGAGGCTGGAAATGAGCCCTAGCCACTCTTGTTATATCATCTGAGATATATTATGGGGTCCTGGTGGCTACAGGGACCTGAAAACAGTCATACAAAGCAATTTGAATCCATACGAGGCAATTTTTAATTTGCGGCCATCTGGTCACCCTTTGAAATGGATAGGATATACTACAGAGGATGTAGTGCACTCTATTTCTTGAAGCATATGATGTACTGACTTAATTTCAATTGCAGTATGTAGCTAAGACATTTACAATTCATAGTGGTAACTCTCATGGTTGTGGCTTATAGGGACAAGGTACAAATCAAGTGTAACCTTCAGGTAAGTTTTTATTTTTCACTTTCATGTGTGTTGTAGAACACTTTATACTTTTGGCTATAATTCATAGTCTGTACATTATAGAGACATAATTTAAACAGCACTTTGTTCCTAGTGATGTGCATCTTACCCATGTGAATTATTATGTGTGTGGCGTATTGTAAAGTTGTCAAAATTTGAGGTTGAATGTATGACGTTTTTCAATACCGTCGCATGTACGAAAAAGTATGCCTTACATTTTGTCCCATACTTCTAAAACCATACAATCTGGATCCATAATTGGAAGTGCAGCATTAAGCTAACATGATGCCACTGTCCTGTGTTCATTTTCATGCATGTGGAAAGCTTCAAAGTGGTGTGAATCTTTCAGCGATTAAACACATATTTTAAAAAAAATTCCTCCAGCTTTTGCAAAATGTGTCACGTATGTTATGTCATCAGTCAAGATCCATATTAGATAGAGCTTGATTTCCAACTGCAACACATTCTATAACATAGCCTACTACAGTGTGCCATTTTATATGCATGTGGCTCACACACAAGGTGCATACAAAGCAGTTTGAATCCATACGAGGCGATTTTTAATTTGCGGCCATCTGGTCACCCATTGAAATGGATAGGATATATTACATAGTATGTGGTGCACTATAAATCTTGAACCATATGAGGTACTGACCTAATTTCAATCACAGTATGTAGCTAAGACATCTACACTTTATAGTGGTAACTCTCATATTTGTGGCTTATAGGGACAAGGTACAAATCAAGTGTAATCTTCAGGAAAAGTTTTTATTTTTCACTTTCATGTGTGTTGAAGAACACTTTATGCTTTTGGCTACAAAATGTGAAGTTGAATGTATGATGTTTTTCAATAACGTCACATGTGTGAAAAAATATGCCTTACGTTGTGGCCCATAATTCTAAAACCATACAATCTGGATCCATAATTCTGAGTGCAGCATACAGTTACCATCATGCCACTGCCCTGTGGTCATTGTCATGCCTGTGCCATGCTTAGAAGTGGTGAGAATCATTCAGTGATTAAACGCATGTTTTATAAAATTTGCCTCCATTTTTTGCAAAATGAGTCACGTATATTGTGTCATCAGTCATGATCCATACTAGATAGAGCTTGATTTCCAACTGCAACACATTCTATAGCATACCCTACTACATTGTGTCATTTTAAATGCATGTGGCTTACACGTAAGGTACATACAACGCAATATGAATCCATACGACGCGATTTTCAATTTGCGGCCATCTGGTCGTCCCATTGAAATGGATAGGATATTATACATAGCAGAATGTGCCCTATAATTCTTGAAGCATATAAGTTAAAGACTTAATTTCAATTGCAGATTCTAGCTAAGATTCGTATGCATTATTGTACCAATTCTTATGCATGTGGCCCACATAGAAAGTGCACGAAATGGAAGTTGAATCCATAGGAGGCGATTTTCGATTTCCGGCCATCTGGTCACCCAAATCTCAAAGATTATTGTTAATAATTCAGTGTGTTTTTATGCTATTTAGCTAATAATGCATGAACCTGTTTATTAACATGTGCATAATGAGATACCAAAGAGAAAATAATGAAAATGTATTGGTAAACCGTATTTTGGTAGACTTTAAAAAACCACATTGAAAAACACATGCATCACCAATGCTGCTTTTTGCTTGTGCCTAAAACGAAAATGTGTTATTAAAAAGTGAATATAACACATAGAGATGTTTTTTCTTTTGTTTATGAAGCCTAATGTGAAGGCAGGTCACACCTATGTTTTACTTTGAAAAAATCTCTTTTCTAAAATTTACGGCGTTACCTTGTTTTTTAATATAGCTAAAAAAACAATTGTTAAAGTCGCTTATAAAAAAGTGATCGTAAATGCTATTTTGTTTTTTTTTTCAGCTTGAGGTTCAGTTTAATATGAGTCTTAATTTGATGTATCACTTGCCCTAGTAAACAATCCCCAAAGTCTATTTTTTTTCAATTTTCCCAAGCTCAATGTTAAACACATGCATCACCAATGATGCAAAAAGTCAAGTCAGAAATTTCAAACAGCAATAAAAAAGTGAGAAAAACAGATATTTGAAAAATTCCTTTTGTTTATGCGGCCTTATGTCCAAAGCCATCCAACAAGAGCATTTTTTTTTTATTCGGTCGATTTAAAAAAAATCTGCAAACTATTTTATTTCTCTCAAAAAAGTGCCAAAAAGTGACTTTTTGTGCAAAAAAGTGCCCGTACAATATTTTTTCATCTAATAAACTTTTTATGACTCAGAATACACTTAGGCTTCAGGTCAATGTGTTTTCGTTTGGGGGAGGGGCCCAGGGAAAAAAACACCTTTTTTTTTCTCGGATTGGTCAAAGGTCAGGCTACCAGCTTGACTCTTGTTGCACCAGTGCTGCTTCGGCTGCACCAGTGCTGCTTCGGCTGCACTGGTGCAGCTTCTCAGACTTGAGGCGTTGCACCAGTGCAGCATAGAAAAGAAACTTTTTAATAAAAGGATTTAAAACTAATTCAAGATATACATTATCTAAGGAATGTTATAAAAACTCAGATATGGAGAATATTTTTCATTTTCGTCCATTTTTGACCGTTTTGGAGCACTTTGAAGCACTGATGCAGCTTTGGGATTTTTATGGTTATTTTGATCAGAGATGCTCCTAATGTGTTTAAAATTCATGTGGGATGTATCCAAGACACTGCCATCACACCTATATAGTTTTTAAATGATTTTGATGTATTAAAATTTTGACCTCCATAAGGGGGGAAAGGTTGAACTTTTACCCCGCTCGGAGTTCCATGACTTTCGTGACCTTGTCCCCCTGAAATTTAAAATTGCATTTTCAAAGTAATGTGTACAACTATTCATTCTGTGTCATTCATTGTGTGTTTAGCATGCTATTGGGCCACTGTAGCACTTGTTTTTTTTCGTTTTTATGCATTTTTGACCGTTTTTGAACACTTTGATGCTCCAAATGGTCTTTGGACTTAGTCACTTTTTGCTTCATGGAGATTCCAAAAGTGTTAGAAAGTCACTTTGGAGGCACACAGGACAGTGCAAATGCACCTATATAGCAATCAGGACACTCCAATCACACCTATATAGTTTTTAAATGATTTTGATGAATTAAACATTTTGACCTCCATGAGGGGTGGAAAGTTTGAACTTTTACCCCGCTCGGAGTTCCATGACTTCTGTGACCTCGTCCCCCTGAAATTTAAAATAGCATTTTCCAAGTAATTTGTAAATATATTCATTCTGGGTCATTCATTGTGTGTTTAGCTTGCTATTGGGCCAGTGTAGCACTTTGTTTTTTTCATTTTTATGCATTTGTGACCGTTTTTAAACACTTTCATGCACCAATGATGTCTTTGTACTTCGTCATTTTTCACTTCATGGGGACTTCAAAAGTGTTAGAAATTCATTTTGGAGGCACACAGAACAGTGCAAATGCAGTTACATAGCATTCAGGACACTGCAATTACACCTATATAGTTTTTAAAAGATTTTGATGTAATAACATTTTTGACCTCCATGGGGAGGGCCCTTAAGCTGAACTTTTACCCAGCTCGGAGTTCCATGACCTTGTCCCCCTGAAATTGAAAATCGAATTTTCAAAGTGTTTAGTAAAACTGTTCATTCTGTGTCATTCATTATGTCTTTAGCCTGCTATTGGACCACTGCAGCACTATGTTTTGTTAATTTTAACCCAATGTTGACCTTTTTTGACCACTTTGATGCACCAGTGAAGTTTTTGGACTTAGTCATTTTTCACTTTATGGTGACTTCAAAAGTGTTAGAAATTCATTTTGTAAATACCTAGAACGGTGCAAATGCAGCCATATAGCATTCAGGGCACTACAATTACACCTATATCGTTTTTAAATGATTTTGATGCAATAACATTTTTGACCTCCATGGGGAGGGCACTCAAGCTAAACTTTTACCTAGCTCCGAGTTCCACGACCTCGGGTGGAAAAAGTGACTTTGCCCCCTTAAACCCAAAAACTTCAAAAAGTCACCCCTGGAGGCCAGAAATGGGTCTTAGACACTCTTGGTATGTCATCTGAGGTATACTATGGTGTTCTTGGGTCCAGAACTAGAAATGTGATGTGACTCTGATATCTAGGGCCTATAATGGAAAAAATGAATTTGACACCAAACACCTCAAAATGTCTGAAATATGACTCAGACATGTACCTGGAGGCTGGAAATGAGCCCTAGACACTCTTGCTATATCACCTGAGATATAATATAGGGTCCTGGTGGCCACAGGGACCCAAAAACAGTCAGGTGGGTTGATACTGAAAATTAGCAAAAATCGTCCCAAAATTTTTTTTGACAAGATTTGCTAATTTTACAAATAGCTCAGAATGGATATCAGAGACACTGTCTGAGTGCGCAAGATATGAATACACTTGTCAGAAAGGTCAGCTCTGATGCTTTCATGTGATATATATAACTTTGATATTATATAAAGTTTTTTTTCCGCTACCAACCAAGGGAAACACCTGATATCGTACCCGATTTTGAGACATTGGGCTGGGTGGAAAAAGTCACTTTGCCCCCTTAAACCCAAAAACTTCAAAAAGTCACCCCTGGAGGCCAGAAATGGGTCTTAGACACTCTTGGTATGTCATCTGAGGTATACTATGGTCTTCTTGGGTCCAGAACTAGAAATCTGATGTGACTCTGATATCTAGGAGCCATAATGGAAAAAAATGAATTTGACACCAAACACCTCAAAATGTCACAAATAGGAGTCAGACATGTACCTGGAGGCTGGAAATGAGCCCTAGCCACTCTTGTTATATAATCTGAGATATATTATGGGGTCCTGGTGGCTACAGGGACCTGAAAACAGTCATGAGGGTTGATACCGAAAATTAGCAAAAATCGTCAAAAAAAGTTTTTTTGACAAGATTTGCTAATTTTCCAAATAGCTCAGAATGGATATCACAGTCACTTTGTGAGTACCCAGGACCTAAATATACTTGTTAGAAAGCTCAGATCTGATGCTTTCATTTGATCTATCTACCTTTGCTATTATCTGAAGTTTTTTTTTCAGCTTCCAGCCATGGGAAAAACCTGACATTGTACCCGATTTTGAGCACCTTAGGCTGGATGGAAGAAGTGACTTTGCCCCCTTAAACCCCAAAACTTCAAAAAGTCATCCCTGGAGGCCAGAAATGGGTCTTAGACACTCCTGGTATGTCATCTGAGGTATACTAAGGGGTCCTTAGGTCCAGAACTAGAAATTTGATGTGACTCTGAGCTCAATGTGATGTGACTCTGAGCTATATGGCCTATAATGGAAAAAATGATTTTGACCCCAAACACCTCGAAATGTCACAAATAGGAGTCAGACATGTACCTGGAGGCTGGAAATGAGCCCTAGCCACTCTTGTTATATCATCTGAGATATATTATGGGGTCCTGGTGGCTACAGGGACCCGAAAACAGTCATGAGGGTTGATACCGAAAATTAGCAAAAATCGTCAAAAAAAGTTTTTTTGACAAGATTTGCTAATTTTCCAAATAGCTCAGAATGGATATCACAGTCACTTTGTGAGTACCCATGACCTAAATATACTTGTTAGAAAGCTCAGATCTGATGCTTTCATTTGATCTATCTACCTTTGCTATTATCTGAAGTTTTTTTTTCAGCTTCCAGCCAAGGGAAGAACCTGACATCGTACCCGATTTTGAGCAACGTAGCCTGGATGGAAGAAGTGACTATGCCCCCTTAAACCCCAAAACTTCAAAAAGTCATCCCTGGAGGCCAGAAATGGGTCTTAGACACTCCTGGTATGTCATCTGAGGTATACTAAGGGGTCCTTAGGTCCAGAACTAGAAATTTGATGTGACTCTGAGCTCAATGTGATGTGACTCTGAGCTCTTTGGCCTATATTGTGAAAAATGAGTTTGATCCCAAACACCTCGAAATGTCACAAATAGGAGTCAGACATGTACCTGGAGGCTGGAAATGAGCCCTAGCCACTCTTGTTATATCATCTGAGATATATTATGGGGTCCTGGTGGCTACAGGGACCTGAAAACAGTCATACAAAGCAATTTGAATCCATACGAGGCAATTTTTAATTTGCGGCCATCTGGTCACCCTTTGAAATGGATAGGATATACTACAGAGGATGTAGTGCACTCTATTTCTTGAAGCATATGATGTACTGACTTAATTTCAATTGCAGTATGTAGCTAAGACATTTACAATTCATAGTGGTAACTCTCATGGTTGTGGCTTATAGGGACAAGGTACAAATCAAGTGTAACCTTCAGGTAAGTTTTTATTTTTCACTTTCATGTGTGTTGTAGAACACTTTATACTTTTGGCTATAATTCATAGTCTGTACATTATAGAGACATAATTTAAACAGCACTTTGTTCCTAGTGATGTGCATCTTACCCATGTGAATTATTATGTGTGTGGCGTATTGTAAAGTTGTCAAAATTTGAGGTTGAATGTATGACGTTTTTCAATACCGTCGCATGTACGAAAAAGTATGCCTTACATTTTGTCCCATACTTCTAAAACCATACAATCTGGATCCATAATTGGAAGTGCAGCATTAAGCTAACATGATGCCACTGTCCTGTGTTCATTTTCATGCATGTGGAAAGCTTCAAAGTGGTGTGAATCTTTCAGCGATTAAACACATATTTTAAAAAAAATTCCTCCAGCTTTTGCAAAATGTGTCACGTATGTTATGTCATCAGTCAAGATCCATATTAGATAGAGCTTGATTTCCAACTGCAACACATTCTATAACATAGCCTACTACAGTGTGCCATTTTATATGCATGTGGCTCACACACAAGGTGCATACAAAGCAGTTTGAATCCATACGAGGCGATTTTTAATTTGCGGCCATCTGGTCACCCATTGAAATGGATAGGATATATTACATAGTATGTGGTGCACTATAAATCTTGAACCATATGAGGTACTGACCTAATTTCAATCACAGTATGTAGCTAAGACATCTACACTTTATAGTGGTAACTCTCATATTTGTGGCTTATAGGGACAAGGTACAAATCAAGTGTAATCTTCAGGAAAAGTTTTTATTTTTCACTTTCATGTGTGTTGAAGAACACTTTATGCTTTTGGCTACAAAATGTGAAGTTGAATGTATGATGTTTTTCAATAACGTCACATGTGTGAAAAAATATGCCTTACGTTGTGGCCCATAATTCTAAAACCATACAATCTGGATCCATAATTCTGAGTGCAGCATACAGTTACCATCATGCCACTGCCCTGTGGTCATTGTCATGCCTGTGCCATGCTTAGAAGTGGTGAGAATCATTCAGTGATTAAACGCATGTTTTATAAAATTTGCCTCCATTTTTTGCAAAATGAGTCACGTATATTGTGTCATCAGTCATGATCCATACTAGATAGAGCTTGATTTCCAACTGCAACACATTCTATAGCATACCCTACTACATTGTGTCATTTTAAATGCATGTGGCTTACACGTAAGGTACATACAACGCAATATGAATCCATACGACGCGATTTTCAATTTGCGGCCATCTGGTCGTCCCATTGAAATGGATAGGATATTATACATAGCAGAATGTGCCCTATAATTCTTGAAGCATATAAGTTAAAGACTTAATTTCAATTGCAGATTCTAGCTAAGATTCGTATGCATTATTGTACCAATTCTTATGCATGTGGCCCACATAGAAAGTGCACGAAATGGAAGTTGAATCCATAGGAGGCGATTTTCGATTTCCGGCCATCTGGTCACCCAAATCTCAAAGATTATTGTTAATAATTCAGTGTGTTTTTATGCTATTTAGCTAATAATGCATGAACCTGTTTATTAACATGTGCATAATGAGATACCAAAGAGAAAATAATGAAAATGTATTGGTAAACCGTATTTTGGTAGACTTTAAAAAACCCCATTGAAAAACACATGCATCACCAATGCTGCTTTTTGCTTGTGCCTAAAACGAAAATGTGTTATTAAAAAGTGAATATAACACATAGAGATGTTTTTTCTTTTGTTTATGAAGCCTAATGTGAAGGCAGGTCACACCTATGTTTTACTTTGAAAAAATCTCTTTTCTAAAATTTACGGCGTTACCTTGTTTTTTAATATAGCTAAAAAAACAATTGTTAAAGTCGCTTATAAAAAAGTGATCGTAAATGCTATTTTGTTTTTTTTTTCAGCTTGAGGTTCAGTTTAATATGAGTCTTAATTTGATGTATCACTTGCCCTAGTAAACAATCCCCAAAGTCTATTTTTTTTCAATTTTCCCAAGCTCAATGTTAAACACATGCATCACCAATGATGCAAAAAGTCAAGTCAGAAATTTCAAACAGCAATAAAAAAGTGAGAAAAACAGATATTTGAAAAATTCCTTTTGTTTATGCGGCCTTATGTCCAAAGCCATCCAACAAGAGCATTTTTTTTTTATTCGGTCGATTTAAAAAAAATCTGCAAACTATTTTATTTCTCTCAAAAAAGTGCCAAAAAGTGACTTTTTGTGCAAAAAAGTGCCCGTACAATATTTTTTCATCTAATAAACTTTTTATGACTCAGAATACACTTAGGCTTCAGGTCAATGTGTTTTCGTTTGGGGGAGGGGCCCAGGGAAAAAAACACCTTTTTTTTTCTCGGATTGGTCAAAGGTCAGGCTACCAGCTTGACTCTTGTTGCACCAGTGCTGCTTCGGCTGCACCAGTGCTGCTTCGGCTGCACTGGTGCAGCTTCTCAGACTTGAGGCGTTGCACCAGTGCAGCATAGAAAAGAAACTTTTTAATAAAAGGATTTAAAACTAATTCAAGATATACATTATCTAAGGAATGTTATAAAAACTCAGATATGGAGAATATTTTTCATTTTCGTCCATTTTTGACCGTTTTGGAGCACTTTGAAGCACTGATGCAGCTTTGGGATTTTTATGGTTATTTTGATCAGAGATGCTCCTAATGTGTTTAAAATTCATGTGGGATGTATCCAAGACACTGCCATCACACCTATATAGTTTTTAAATGATTTTGATGTATTAAAATTTTGACCTCCATAAGGGGGGAAAGGTTGAACTTTTACCCCGCTCGGAGTTCCATGACTTTCGTGACCTTGTCCCCCTGAAATTTAAAATTGCATTTTCAAAGTAATGTGTACAACTATTCATTCTGTGTCATTCATTGTGTGTTTAGCATGCTATTGGGCCACTGTAGCACTTGTTTTTTTTCGTTTTTATGCATTTTTGACCGTTTTTGAACACTTTGATGCTCCAAATGGTCTTTGGACTTAGTCACTTTTTGCTTCATGGAGATTCCAAAAGTGTTAGAAAGTCACTTTGGAGGCACACAGGACAGTGCAAATGCACCTATATAGCAATCAGGACACTCCAATCACACCTATATAGTTTTTAAATGATTTTGATGAATTAAACATTTTGACCTCCATGAGGGGTGGAAAGTTTGAACTTTTACCCCGCTCGGAGTTCCATGACTTCTGTGACCTCGTCCCCCTGAAATTTAAAATAGCATTTTCCAAGTAATTTGTAAATATATTCATTCTGGGTCATTCATTGTGTGTTTAGCTTGCTATTGGGCCAGTGTAGCACTTTGTTTTTTTCATTTTTATGCATTTGTGACCGTTTTTAAACACTTTCATGCACCAATGATGTCTTTGTACTTCGTCATTTTTCACTTCATGGGGACTTCAAAAGTGTTAGAAATTCATTTTGGAGGCACACAGAACAGTGCAAATGCAGTTACATAGCATTCAGGACACTGCAATTACACCTATATAGTTTTTAAAAGATTTTGATGTAATAACATTTTTGACCTCCATGGGGAGGGCCCTTAAGCTGAACTTTTACCCAGCTCGGAGTTCCATGACCTTGTCCCCCTGAAATTGAAAATCGAATTTTCAAAGTGTTTAGTAAAACTGTTCATTCTGTGTCATTCATTATGTCTTTAGCCTGCTATTGGACCACTGCAGCACTATGTTTTGTTAATTTTAACCCAATGTTGACCTTTTTTGACCACTTTGATGCACCAGTGAAGTTTTTGGACTTAGTCATTTTTCACTTTATGGTGACTTCAAAAGTGTTAGAAATTCATTTTGTAAATACCTAGAACGGTGCAAATGCAGCCATATAGCATTCAGGGCACTACAATTACACCTATATCGTTTTTAAATGATTTTGATGCAATAACATTTTTGACCTCCATGGGGAGGGCACTCAAGCTAAACTTTTACCTAGCTCCGAGTTCCACGACCTCGGGTGGAAAAAGTGACTTTGCCCCCTTAAACCCAAAAACTTCAAAAAGTCACCCCTGGAGGCCAGAAATGGGTCTTAGACACTCTTGGTATGTCATCTGAGGTATACTATGGTGTTCTTGGGTCCAGAACTAGAAATGTGATGTGACTCTGATATCTAGGGCCTATAATGGAAAAAATGAATTTGACACCAAACACCTCAAAATGTCTGAAATAGGACTCAGACATGTACCTGGAGGCTGGAAATGAGCCCTAGACACTCTTGCTATATCACCTGAGATATAATATAGGGTCCTGGTGGCCACAGGGACCCAAAAACAGTCAGGTGGGTTGATACTGAAAATTAGCAAAAATCGTCCCAAAATTTTTTTTGACAAGATTTGCTAATTTTACAAATAGCTCAGAATGGATATCAGAGACACTGTCTGAGTGCGCAAGATATGAATACACTTGTCAGAAAGGTCAGCTCTGATGCTTTCATGTGATATATATAACTTTGATATTATATAAAGTTTTTTTTCCGCTACCAACCAAGGGAAACACCTGATATCGTACCCGATTTTGAGACATTGGGCTGGGTGGAAAAAGTCACTTTGCCCCCTTAAACCCAAAAACTTCAAAAAGTCACCCCTGGAGGCCAGAAATGGGTCTTAGACACTCTTGGTATGTCATCTGAGGTATACTATGGTCTTCTTGGGTCCAGAACTAGAAATCTGATGTGACTCTGATATCTAGGAGCCATAATGGAAAAAAATGAATTTGACACCAAACACCTCAAAATGTCACAAATAGGAGTCAGACATGTACCTGGAGGCTGGAAATGAGCCCTAGCCACTCTTGTTATATAATCTGAGATATATTATGGGGTCCTGGTGGCTACAGGGACCTGAAAACAGTCATGAGGGTTGATACCGAAAATTAGCAAAAATCGTCAAAAAAAGTTTTTTTGACAAGATTTGCTAATTTTCCAAATAGCTCAGAATGGATATCACAGTCACTTTGTGAGTACCCAGGACCTAAATATACTTGTTAGAAAGCTCAGATCTGATGCTTTCATTTGATCTATCTACCTTTGCTATTATCTGAAGTTTTTTTTTCAGCTTCCAGCCATGGGAAAAACCAGACATTGTACCCGATTTTGAGCACCTTAGGCTGGATGGAAGAAGTGACTTTGCCCCCTTAAACCCCAAAACTTCAAAAAGTCATCCCTGGAGGCCAGAAATGGGTCTTAGACACTCCTGGTATGTCATCTGAGGTATACTAAGGGGTCCTTAGGTCCAGAACTAGAAATTTGATGTGACTCTGAGCTCAATGTGATGTGACTCTGAGCTATATGGCCTATAATGGAAAAAATGATTTTGACCCCAAACACCTCGAAATGTCACAAATAGGAGTCAGACATGTACCTGGAGGCTGGAAATGAGCCCTAGCCACTCTTGTTATATCATCTGAGATATATTATGGGGTCCTGGTGGCTACAGGGACCCGAAAACAGTCATGAGGGTTGATACCGAAAATTAGCAAAAATCGTCAAAAAAAGTTTTTTTGACAAGATTTGCTAATTTTCCAAATAGCTCAGAATGGATATCACAGTCACTTTGTGAGTACCCATGACCTAAATATACTTGTTAGAAAGCTCAGATCTGATGCTTTCATTTGATCTATCTACCTTTGCTATTATCTGAAGTTTTTTTTTCAGCTTCCAGCCAAGGGAAGAACCTGACATCGTACCCGATTTTGAGCAACGTAGCCTGGATGGAAGAAGTGACTATGCCCCCTTAAACCCCAAAACTTCAAAAAGTCATCCCTGGAGGCCAGAAATGGGTCTTAGACACTCCTGGTATGTCATCTGAGGTATACTAAGGGGTCCTTAGGTCCAGAACTAGAAATTTGATGTGACTCTGAGCTCAATGTGATGTGACTCTGAGCTCTATGGCCTATATTGTGAAAAATGAGTTTGATCCCAAACACCTCGAAATGTCACAAATAGGAGTCAGACATGTACCTGGAGGCTGGAAATGAGCCCTAGCCACTCTTGTTATATCATCTGAGATATATTATGGGGTCCTGGTGGCTACAGGGACCTGAAAACAGTCATACAAAGCAATTTGAATCCATACGAGGCAATTTTTAATTTGCGGCCATCTGGTCACCCTTTGAAATGGATAGGATATACTACAGAGGATGTAGTGCACTCTATTTCTTGAAGCATATGATGTACTGACTTAATTTCAATTGCAGTATGTAGCTAAGACATTTACAATTCATAGTGGTAACTCTCATGGTTGTGGCTTATAGGGACAAGGTACAAATCAAGTGTAACCTTCAGGTAAGTTTTTATTTTTCACTTTCATGTGTGTTGTAGAACACTTTATACTTTTGGCTATAATTCATAGTCTGTACATTATAGAGACATAATTTAAACAGCACTTTGTTCCTAGTGATGTGCATCTTACCCATGTGAATTATTATGTGTGTGGCGTATTGTAAAGTTGTCAAAATTTGAGGTTGAATGTATGACGTTTTTCAATACCGTCGCATGTACGAAAAAGTATGCCTTACATTTTGTCCCATACTTCTAAAACCATACAATCTGGATCCATAATTGGAAGTGCAGCATTAAGCTAACATGATGCCACTGTCCTGTGTTCATTTTCATGCATGTGGAAAGCTTCAAAGTGGTGTGAATCTTTCAGCGATTAAACACATATTTTAAAAAAAATTCCTCCAGCTTTTGCAAAATGTGTCACGTATGTTATGTCATCAGTCAAGATCCATATTAGATAGAGCTTGATTTCCAACTGCAACACATTCTATAACATAGCCTACTACAGTGTGCCATTTTATATGCATGTGGCTCACACACAAGGTGCATACAAAGCAGTTTGAATCCATACGAGGCGATTTTTAATTTGCGGCCATCTGGTCACCCATTGAAATGGATAGGATATATTACATAGTATGTGGTGCACTATAAATCTTGAACCATATGAGGTACTGACCTAATTTCAATCACAGTATGTAGCTAAGACATCTACACTTTATAGTGGTAACTCTCATATTTGTGGCTTATAGGGACAAGGTACAAATCAAGTGTAATCTTCAGGAAAAGTTTTTATTTTTCACTTTCATGTGTGTTGAAGAACACTTTATGCTTTTGGCTACAAAATGTGAAGTTGAATGTATGATGTTTTTCAATAACGTCACATGTGTGAAAAAATATGCCTTACGTTGTGGCCCATAATTCTAAAACCATACAATCTGGATCCATAATTCTGAGTGCAGCATACAGTTACCATCATGCCACTGCCCTGTGGTCATTGTCATGCCTGTGCCATGCTTAGAAGTGGTGAGAATCATTCAGTGATTAAACGCATGTTTTATAAAAATTTGCCTCCATTTTTTGCAAAATGAGTCACGTATATTGTGTCATCAGTCATGATCCATACTAGATAGAGCTTGATTTCCAACTGCAACACATTCTATAGCATACCCTACTACATTGTGTCATTTTAAATGCATGTGGCTTACACGTAAGGTACATACAACGCAATATGAATCCATACGACGCGATTTTCAATTTGCGGCCATCTGGTCGTCCCATTGAAATGGATAGGATATTATACATAGCAGAATGTGCCCTATAATTCTTGAAGCATATAAGTTAAAGACTTAATTTCAATTGCAGATTCTAGCTAAGATTCGTATGCATTATTGTACCAATTCTTATGCATGTGGCCCACATAGAAAGTGCACGAAATGGAAGTTGAATCCATAGGAGGCGATTTTCGATTTCCGGCCATCTGGTCACCCAAATCTCAAAGATTATTGTTAATAATTCAGTGTGTTTTTATGCTATTTAGCTAATAATGCATGAACCTGTTTATTAACATGTGCATAATGAGATACCAAAGAGAAAATAATGAAAATGTATTGGTAAACCGTATTTTGGTAGACTTTAAAAAACCCCATTGAAAAACACATGCATCACCAATGCTGCTTTTTGCTTGTGCCTAAAACGAAAATGTGTTATTAAAAAGTGAATATAACACATAGAGATGTTTTTTCTTTTGTTTATGAAGCCTAATGTGAAGGCAGGTCACACCTATGTTTTACTTTGAAAAAATCTCTTTTCTAAAATTTACGGCGTTACCTTGTTTTTTAATATAGCTAAAAAAACAATTGTTAAAGTCGCTTATAAAAAAGTGATCGTAAATGCTATTTTGTTTTTTTTTTCAGCTTGAGGTTCAGTTTAATATGAGTCTTAATTTGATGTATCACTTGCCCTAGTAAACAATCCCCAAAGTCTATTTTTTTTCAATTTTCCCAAGCTCAATGTTAAACACATGCATCACCAATGATGCAAAAAGTCAAGTCAGAAATTTCAAACAGCAATAAAAAAGTGAGAAAAACAGATATTTGAAAAATTCCTTTTGTTTATGCGGCCTTATGTCCAAAGCCATCCAACAAGAGCATTTTTTTTTTATTCGGTCGATTTAAAAAAAATCTGCAAACTATTTTATTTCTCTCAAAAAAGTGCCAAAAAGTGACTTTTTGTGCAAAAAAGTGCCCGTACAATATTTTTTCATCTAATAAACTTTTTATGACTCAGAATACACTTAGGCTTCAGGTCAATGTGTTTTCGTTTGGGGGAGGGGCCCAGGGAAAAAAACACCTTTTTTTTTCTCGGATTGGTCAACGGTCAGGCTACCAGCTTGACTCTTGTTGCACCAGTGCTGCTTCGGCTGCACCAGTGCTGCTTCGGCTGCACTGGTGCAGCTTCTCAGACTTGAGGCGTTGCACCAGTGCAGCATAGAAAAGAAACTTTTTAATAAAAGGATTTAAAACTAATTCAAGATATACATTATCTAAGGAATGTTATAAAAACTCAGATATGGAGAATATTTTTCATTTTCGTCCATTTTTGACCGTTTTGGAGCACTTTGAAGCACTGATGCAGCTTTGGGATTTTTATGGTTATTTTGATCAGAGATGCTCCTAATGTGTTTAAAATTCATGTGGGATGTATCCAAGACACTGCCATCACACCTATATAGTTTTTAAATGATTTTGATGTATTAAAATTTTGACCTCCATAAGGGGGGAAAGGTTGAACTTTTACCCCGCTCGGAGTTCTATGACTTTCGTGACCTTGTCCCCCTGAAATTTAAAATTGCATTTTCAAAGTAATGTGTACAACTATTCATTCTGTGTCATTCATTGTGTGTTTAGCATGCTATTGGGCCACTGTAGCACTTGTTTTTTTTCGTTTTTATGCATTTTTGACCGTTTTTGAACACTTTGATGCTCCAAATGGTCTTTGGACTTAGTCACTTTTTGCTTCATGGAGATTCCAAAAGTGTTAGAAAGTCACTTTGGAGGCACACAGGACAGTGCAAATGCACCTATATAGCAATCAGGACACTCCAATCACACCTATATAGTTTTTAAATGATTTTGATGAATTAAACATTTTGACCTCCATGAGGGGTGGAAAGTTTGAACTTTTACCCCGCTCGGAGTTCCATGACTTCTGTGACCTCGTCCCCCTGAAATTTAAAATAGCATTTTCCAAGTAATTTGTAAATATATTCATTCTGGGTCATTCATTGTGTGTTTAGCTTGCTATTGGGCCAGTGTAGCACTTTGTTTTTTTCATTTTTATGCATTTGTGACCGTTTTTAAACACTTTCATGCACCAATGATGTCTTTGTACTTCGTCATTTTTCACTTCATGGGGACTTCAAAAGTGTTAGAAATTCATTTTGGAGGCACACAGAACAGTGCAAATGCAGTTACATAGCATTCAGGACACTGCAATTACACCTATATAGTTTTTAAAAGATTTTGATGTAATAACATTTTTGACCTCCATGGGGAGGGCCCTTAAGCTGAACTTTTACCCAGCTCGGAGTTCCATGACCTTGTCCCCCTGAAATTGAAAATCGAATTTTCAAAGTGTTTAGTAAAACTGTTCATTCTGTGTCATTCATTATGTCTTTAGCCTGCTATTGGACCACTGCAGCACTATGTTTTGTTAATTTTAACCCAATGTTGACCTTTTTTGACCACTTTGATGCACCAGTGAAGTTTTTGGACTTAGTCATTTTTCACTTTATGGTGACTTCAAAAGTGTTAGAAATTCATTTTGTAAATACCTAGAACGGTGCAAATGCAGCCATATAGCATTCAGGGCACTACAATTACACCTATATCGTTTTTAAATGATTTTGATGCAATAACATTTTTGACCTCCATGGGGAGGGCACTCAAGCTAAACTTTTACCTAGCTCCGAGTTCCACGACCTCGGGTGGAAAAAGTGACTTTGCCCCCTTAAACCCAAAAACTTCAAAAAGTCACCCCTGGAGGCCAGAAATGGGTCTTAGACACTCTTGGTATGTCATCTGAGGTATACTATGGTGTTCTTGGGTCCAGAACTAGAAATGTGATGTGACTCTGATATCTAGGGCCTATAATGGAAAAAATGAATTTGACACCAAACACCTCAAAATGTCTGAAATAGGACTCAGACATGTACCTGGAGGCTGGAAATGAGCCCTAGACACTCTTGCTATATCACCTGAGATATAATATAGGGTCCTGGTGGCCACAGGGACCCAAAAACAGTCAGGTGGGTTGATACTGAAAATTAGCAAAAATCGTCCCAAAAATTTTTTTGACAAGATTTGCTAATTTTACAAATAGCTCAGAATGGATATCAGAGACACTGTCTGAGTGCGCAAGATATGAATACACTTGTCAGAAAGGTCAGCTCTGATGCTTTCATGTGATATATATAACTTTGATATTATATAAAGTTTTTTTTCCGCTACCAACCAAGGGAAACACCTGATATCGTACCCGATTTTGAGAACATTGGGCTGGGTGGAAAAAGTCACTTTGCCCCCTTAAACCCAAAAACTTCAAAAAGTCACCCCTGGAGGCCAGAAATGGGTCTTAGACACTCTTGGTATGTCATCTGAGGTATACTATGGTCTTCTTGGGTCCAGAACTAGAAATCTGATGTGACTCTGATATCTAGGAGCCATAATGGAAAAAAATGAATTTGACACCAAACACCTCAAAATGTCACAAATAGGAGTCAGACATGTACCTGGAGGCTGGAAATGAGCCCTAGCCACTCTTGTTATATAATCTGAGATATATTATGGGGTCCTGGTGGCTACAGGGACCTGAAAACAGTCATGAGGGTTGATACCGAAAATTAGCAAAAATCGTCAAAAAAAGTTTTTTTGACAAGATTTGCTAATTTTCCAAATAGCTCAGAATGGATATCACAGTCACTTTGTGAGTACCCAGGACCTAAATATACTTGTTAGAAAGCTCAGATCTGATGCTTTCATTTGATCTATCTACCTTTGCTATTATCTGAAGTTTTTTTTTCAGCTTCCAGCCATGGGAAAAACCTGACATTGTACCCGATTTTGAGCACCTTAGGCTGGATGGAAGAAGTGACTTTGCCCCCTTAAACCCCAAAACTTCAAAAAGTCATCCCTGGAGGCCAGAAATGGGTCTTAGACACTCCTGGTATGTCATCTGAGGTATACTAAGGGGTCCTTAGGTCCAGAACTAGAAATTTGATGTGACTCTGAGCTCAATGTGATGTGACTCTGAGCTATATGGCCTATAATGGAAAAAATGATTTTGACCCCAAACACCTCGAAATGTCACAAATAGGAGTCAGACATGTACCTGGAGGCTGGAAATGAGCCCTAGCCACTCTTGTTATATCATCTGAGATATATTATGGGGTCCTGGTGGCTACAGGGACCCGAAAACAGTCATGAGGGTTGATACCGAAAATTAGCAAAAATCGTCAAAAAAAGTTTTTTTGACAAGATTTGCTAATTTTCCAAATAGCTCAGAATGGATATCACAGTCACTTTGTGAGTACCCATGACCTAAATATACTTGTTAGAAAGCTCAGATCTGATGCTTTCATTTGATCTATCTACCTTTGCTATTATCTGAAGTTTTTTTTTCAGCTTCCAGCCAAGGGAAGAACCTGACATCGTACCCGATTTTGAGCAACGTAGCCTGGATGGAAGAAGTGACTATGCCCCCTTAAACCCCAAAACTTCAAAAAGTCATCCCTGGAGGCCAGAAATGGGTCTTAGACACTCCTGGTATGTCATCTGAGGTATACTAAGGGGTCCTTAGGTCCAGAACTAGAAATTTGATGTGACTCTGAGCTCAATGTGATGTGACTCTGAGCTCTATGGCCTATATTGTGAAAAATGAGTTTGATCCCAAACACCTCGAAATGTCACAAATAGGAGTCAGACATGTACCTGGAGGCTGGAAATGAGCCCTAGCCACTCTTGTTATATCATCTGAGATATATTATGGGGTCCTGGTGGCTACAGGGACCTGAAAACAGTCATACAAAGCAATTTGAATCCATACGAGGCAATTTTTAATTTGCGGCCATCTGGTCACCCTTTGAAATGGATAGGATATACTACAGAGGATGTAGTGCACTCTATTTCTTGAAGCATATGATGTACTGACTTAATTTCAATTGCAGTATGTAGCTAAGACATTTACAATTCATAGTGGTAACTCTCATGGTTGTGGCTTATAGGGACAAGGTACAAATCAAGTGTAACCTTCAGGTAAGTTTTTATTTTTCACTTTCATGTGTGTTGTAGAACACTTTATACTTTTGGCTATAATTCATAGTCTGTACATTATAGAGACATAATTTAAACAGCACTTTGTTCCTAGTGATGTGCATCTTACCCATGTGAATTATTATGTGTGTGGCGTATTGTAAAGTTGTCAAAATTTGAGGTTGAATGTATGACGTTTTTCAATACCGTCGCATGTACGAAAAAGTATGCCTTACATTTTGTCCCATACTTCTAAAACCATACAATCTGGATCCATAATTGGAAGTGCAGCATTAAGCTAACATGATGCCACTGTCCTGTGTTCATTTTCATGCATGTGGAAAGCTTCAAAGTGGTGTGAATCTTTCAGCGATTAAACACATATTTTAAAAAAAATTCCTCCAGCTTTTGCAAAATGTGTCACGTATGTTATGTCATCAGTCAAGATCCATATTAGATAGAGCTTGATTTCCAACTGCAACACATTCTATAACATAGCCTACTACAGTGTGCCATTTTATATGCATGTGGCTCACACACAAGGTGCATACAAAGCAGTTTGAATCCATACGAGGCGATTTTTAATTTGCGGCCATCTGGTCACCCATTGAAATGGATAGGATATATTACATAGTATGTGGTGCACTATAAATCTTGAACCATATGAGGTACTGACCTAATTTCAATCACAGTATGTAGCTAAGACATCTACACTTTATAGTGGTAACTCTCATATTTGTGGCTTATAGGGACAAGGTACAAATCAAGTGTAATCTTCAGGAAAAGTTTTTATTTTTCACTTTCATGTGTGTTGAAGAACACTTTATGCTTTTGGCTACAAAATGTGAAGTTGAATGTATGATGTTTTTCAATAACGTCACATGTGTGAAAAAATATGCCTTACGTTGTGGCCCATAATTCTAAAACCATACAATCTGGATCCATAATTCTGAGTGCAGCATACAGTTACCATCATGCCACTGCCCTGTGGTCATTGTCATGCCTGTGCCATGCTTAGAAGTGGTGAGAATCATTCAGTGATTAAACGCATGTTTTATAAAATTTGCCTCCATTTTTTGCAAAATGAGTCACGTATATTGTGTCATCAGTCATGATCCATACTAGATAGAGCTTGATTTCCAACTGCAACACATTCTATAGCATACCCTACTACATTGTGTCATTTTAAATGCATGTGGCTTACACATAAGGTACATACAACGCAATATGAATCCATACGACGCGATTTTCAATTTGCGGCCATCTGGTCGTCCCATTGAAATGGATAGGATATTATACATAGCAGAATGTGCCCTATAATTCTTGAAGCATATAAGTTAAAGACTTAATTTCAATTGCAGATTCTAGCTAAGATTCGTATGCATTATTGTACCAATTCTTATGCATGTGGCCCACATAGAAAGTGCACGAAATGGAAGTTGAATCCATAGGAGGCGATTTTCGATTTCCGGCCATCTGGTCACCCAAATCTCAAAGATTATTGTTAATAATTCAGTGTGTTTTTATGCTATTTAGCTAATAATGCATGAACCTGTTTATTAACATGTGCATAATGAGATACCAAAGAGAAAATAATGAAAATGTATTGGTAAACCGTATTTTGGTAGACTTTAAAAAACCCCATTGAAAAACACATGCATCACCAATGCTGCTTTTTGCTTGTGCCTAAAACGAAAATGTGTTATTAAAAAGTGAATATAACACATAGAGATGTTTTTTCTTTTGTTTATGAAGCCTAATGTGAAGGCAGGTCACACCTATGTTTTACTTTGAAAAAATCTCTTTTCTAAAATTTACGGCGTTACCTTGTTTTTTAATATAGCTAAAAAAACAATTGTTAAAGTCGCTTATAAAAAAGTGATCGTAAATGCTATTTTGTTTTTTTTTTCAGCTTGAGGTTCAGTTTAATATGAGTCTTAATTTGATGTATCACTTGCCCTAGTAAACAATCCCCAAAGTCTATTTTTTTTCAATTTTCCCAAGCTCAATGTTAAACACATGCATCACCAATGATGCAAAAAGTCAAGTCAGAAATTTCAAACAGCAATAAAAAAGTGAGAAAAACAGATATTTGAAAAATTCCTTTTGTTTATGCGGCCTTATGTCCAAAGCCATCCAACAAGAGCATTTTTTTTTTATTCGGTCGATTTAAAAAAAATCTGCAAACTATTTTATTTCTCTCAAAAAAGTGCCAAAAAGTGACTTTTTGTGCAAAAAAGTGCCCGTACAATATTTTTTCATCTAATAAACTTTTTATGACTCAGAATACACTTAGGCTTCAGGTCAATGTGTTTTCGTTTGGGGGAGGGGCCCAGGGAAAAAAACACCTTTTTTTTTCTCGGATTGGTCAAAGGTCAGGCTACCAGCTTGACTCTTGTTGCACCAGTGCTGCTTCGGCTGCACCAGTGCTGCTTCGGCTGCACTGGTGCAGCTTCTCAGACTTGAGGCGTTGCACCAGTGCAGCATAGAAAAGAAACTTTTTAATAAAAGGATTTAAAACTAATTCAAGATATACATTATCTAAGGAATGTTATAAAAACTCAGATATGGAGAATATTTTTCATTTTCGTCCATTTTTGACCGTTTTGGAGCACTTTGAAGCACTGATGCAGCTTTGGGATTTTTATGGTTATTTTGATCAGAGATGCTCCTAATGTGTTTAAAATTCATGTGGGATGTATCCAAGACACTGCCATCACACCTATATAGTTTTTAAATGATTTTGATGTATTAAAATTTTGACCTCCATAAGGGGGGAAAGGTTGAACTTTTACCCCGCTCGGAGTTCCATGACTTTCGTGACCTTGTCCCCCTGAAATTTAAAATTGCATTTTCAAAGTAATGTGTACAACTATTCATTCTGTGTCATTCATTGTGTGTTTAGCATGCTATTGGGCCACTGTAGCACTTGTTTTTTTTCGTTTTTATGCATTTTTGACCGTTTTTGAACACTTTGATGCTCCAAATGGTCTTTGGACTTAGTCACTTTTTGCTTCATGGAGATTCCAAAAGTGTTAGAAAGTCACTTTGGAGGCACACAGGACAGTGCAAATGCACCTATATAGCAATCAGGACACTCCAATCACACCTATATAGTTTTTAAATGATTTTGATGAATTAAACATTTTGACCTCCATGAGGGGTGGAAAGTTTGAACTTTTACCCCGCTCGGAGTTCCATGACTTCTGTGACCTCGTCCCCCTGAAATTTAAAATAGCATTTTCCAAGTAATTTGTAAATATATTCATTCTGGGTCATTCATTGTGTGTTTAGCTTGCTATTGGGCCAGTGTAGCACTTTGTTTTTTTCATTTTTATGCATTTGTGACCGTTTTTAAACACTTTCATGCACCAATGATGTCTTTGTACTTCGTCATTTTTCACTTCATGGGGACTTCAAAAGTGTTAGAAATTCATTTTGGAGGCACACAGAACAGTGCAAATGCAGTTACATAGCATTCAGGACACTGCAATTACACCTATATAGTTTTTAAAAGATTTTGATGTAATAACATTTTTGACCTCCATGGGGAGGGCCCTTAAGCTGAACTTTTACCCAGCTCGGAGTTCCATGACCTTGTCCCCCTGAAATTGAAAATCGAATTTTCAAAGTGTTTAGTAAAACTGTTCATTCTGTGTCATTCATTATGTCTTTAGCCTGCTATTGGACCACTGCAGCACTATGTTTTGTTAATTTTAACCCAATGTTGACCTTTTTTGACCACTTTGATGCACCAGTGAAGTTTTTGGACTTAGTCATTTTTCACTTTATGGTGACTTCAAAAGTGTTAGAAATTCATTTTGTAAATACCTAGAACGGTGCAAATGCAGCCATATAGCATTCAGGGCACTACAATTACACCTATATCGTTTTTAAATGATTTTGATGCAATAACATTTTTGACCTCCATGGGGAGGGCACTCAAGCTAAACTTTTACCTAGCTCCGAGTTCCACGACCTCGGGTGGAAAAAGTGACTTTGCCCCCTTAAACCCAAAAACTTCAAAAAGTCACCCCTGGAGGCCAGAAATGGGTCTTAGACACTCTTGGTATGTCATCTGAGGTATACTATGGTGTTCTTGGGTCCAGAACTAGAAATGTGATGTGACTCTGATATCTAGGGCCTATAATGGAAAAAATGAATTTGACACCAAACACCTCAAAATGTCTGAAATAGGACTCAGACATGTACCTGGAGGCTGGAAATGAGCCCTAGACACTCTTGCTATATCACCTGAGATATAATATAGGGTCCTGGTGGCCACAGGGACCCAAAAACAGTCAGGTGGGTTGATACTGAAAATTAGCAAAAATCGTCCCAAAAATTTTTTTGACAAGATTTGCTAATTTTACAAATAGCTCAGAATGGATATCAGAGACACTGTCTGAGTGCGCAAGATATGAATACACTTGTCAGAAAGGTCAGCTCTGATGCTTTCATGTGATATATATAACTTTGATATTATATAAAGTTTTTTTTCCGCTACCAACCAAGGGAAACACCTGATATCGTACCCGATTTTGAGAACATTGGGCTGGGTGGAAAAAGTCACTTTGCCCCCTTAAACCCAAAAACTTCAAAAAGTCACCCCTGGAGGCCAGAAATGGGTCTTAGACACTCTTGGTATGTCATCTGAGGTATACTATGGTCTTCTTGGGTCCAGAACTAGAAATCTGATGTGACTCTGATATCTAGGAGCCATAATGGAAAAAAATGAATTTGACACCAAACACCTCAAAATGTCACAAATAGGAGTCAGACATGTACCTGGAGGCTGGAAATGAGCCCTAGCCACTCTTGTTATATAATCTGAGATATATTATGGGGTCCTGGTGGCTACAGGGACCTGAAAACAGTCATGAGGGTTGATACCGAAAATTAGCAAAAATCGTCAAAAAAAGTTTTTTTGACAAGATTTGCTAATTTTCCAAATAGCTCAGAATGGATATCACAGTCACTTTGTGAGTACCCAGGACCTAAATATACTTGTTAGAAAGCTCAGATCTGATGCTTTCATTTGATCTATCTACCTTTGCTATTATCTGAAGTTTTTTTTTCAGCTTCCAGCCATGGGAAAAACCTGACATTGTACCCGATTTTGAGCACCTTAGGCTGGATGGAAGAAGTGACTTTGCCCCCTTAAACCCCAAAACTTCAAAAAGTCATCCCTGGAGGCCAGAAATGGGTCTTAGACACTCCTGGTATGTCATCTGAGGTATACTAAGGGGTCCTTAGGTCCAGAACTAGAAATTTGATGTGACTCTGAGCTCAATGTGATGTGACTCTGAGCTATATGGCCTATAATGGAAAAAATGATTTTGACCCCAAACACCTCGAAATGTCACAAATAGGAGTCAGACATGTACCTGGAGGCTGGAAATGAGCCCTAGCCACTCTTGTTATATCATCTGAGATATATTATGGGGTCCTGGTGGCTACAGGGACCCGAAAACAGTCATGAGGGTTGATACCGAAAATTAGCAAAAATCGTCAAAAAAAGTTTTTTTGACAAGATTTGCTAATTTTCCAAATAGCTCAGAATGGATATCACAGTCACTTTGTGAGTACCCATGACCTAAATATACTTGTTAGAAAGCTCAGATCTGATGCTTTCATTTGATCTATCTACCTTTGCTATTATCTGAAGTTTTTTTTTCAGCTTCCAGCCAAGGGAAGAACCTGACATCGTACCCGATTTTGAGCAACGTAGCCTGGATGGAAGAAGTGACTATGCCCCCTTAAACCCCAAAACTTCAAAAAGTCATCCCTGGAGGCCAGAAATGGGTCTTAGACACTCCTGGTATGTCATCTGAGGTATACTAAGGGGTCCTTAGGTCCAGAACTAGAAATTTGATGTGACTCTGAGCTCAATGTGATGTGACTCTGAGCTCTATGGCCTATATTGTGAAAAATGAGTTTGATCCCAAACACCTCGAAATGTCACAAATAGGAGTCAGACATGTACCTGGAGGCTGGAAATGAGCCCTAGCCACTCTTGTTATATCATCTGAGATATATTATGGGGTCCTGGTGGCTACAGGGACCTGAAAACAGTCATACAAAGCAATTTGAATCCATACGAGGCAATTTTTAATTTGCGGCCATCTGGTCACCCTTTGAAATGGATAGGATATACTACAGAGGATGTAGTGCACTCTATTTCTTGAAGCATATGATGTACTGACTTAATTTCAATTGCAGTATGTAGCTAAGACATTTACAATTCATAGTGGTAACTCTCATGGTTGTGGCTTATAGGGACAAGGTACAAATCAAGTGTAACCTTCAGGTAAGTTTTTATTTTTCACTTTCATGTGTGTTGTAGAACACTTTATACTTTTGGCTATAATTCATAGTCTGTACATTATAGAGACATAATTTAAACAGCACTTTGTTCCTAGTGATGTGCATCTTACCCATGTGAATTATTATGTGTGTGGCGTATTGTAAAGTTGTCAAAATTTGAGGTTGAATGTATGACGTTTTTCAATACCGTCGCATGTACGAAAAAGTATGCCTTACATTTTGTCCCATACTTCTAAAACCATACAATCTGGATCCATAATTGGAAGTGCAGCATTAAGCTAACATGATGCCACTGTCCTGTGTTCATTTTCATGCATGTGGAAAGCTTCAAAGTGGTGTGAATCTTTCAGCGATTAAACACATATTTTAAAAAAAAATCCTCCAGCTTTTGCAAAATGTGTCACGTATGTTATGTCATCAGTCAAGATCCATATTAGATAGAGCTTGATTTCCAACTGCAACACATTCTATAACATAGCCTACTACAGTGTGCCATTTTATATGCATGTGGCTCACACACAAGGTGCATACAAAGCAGTTTGAATCCATACGAGGCGATTTTTAATTTGCGGCCATCTGGTCACCCATTGAAATGGATAGGATATATTACATAGTATGTGGTGCACTATAAATCTTGAACCATATGAGGTACTGACCTAATTTCAATCACAGTATGTAGCTAAGACATCTACACTTTATAGTGGTAACTCTCATATTTGTGGCTTATAGGGACAAGGTACAAATCAAGTGTAATCTTCAGGAAAAGTTTTTATTTTTCACTTTCATGTGTGTTGAAGAACACTTTATGCTTTTGGCTACAAAATGTGAAGTTGAATGTATGATGTTTTTCAATAACGTCACATGTGTGAAAAAATATGCCTTACGTTGTGGCCCATAATTCTAAAACCATACAATCTGGATCCATAATTCTGAGTGCAGCATACAGTTACCATCATGCCACTGCCCTGTGGTCATTGTCATGCCTGTGCCATGCTTAGAAGTGGTGAGAATCATTCAGTGATTAAACGCATGTTTTATAAAATTTGCCTCCATTTTTTGCAAAATGAGTCACGTATATTGTGTCATCAGTCATGATCCATACTAGATAGAGCTTGATTTCCAACTGCAACACATTCTATAGCATACCCTACTACATTGTGTCATTTTAAATGCATGTGGCTTACACGTAAGGTACATACAACGCAATATGAATCCATACGACGCGATTTTCAATTTGCGGCCATCTGGTCGTCCCATTGAAATGGATAGGATATTATACATAGCAGAATGTGCCCTATAATTCTTGAAGCATATAAGTTAAAGACTTAATTGCAATTGCAGATTCTAGCTAAGATTCATATGCATTATTGTACCAATTCTTATGCATGTGGCCCACATAGAAAGTGCACGAAATGGAAGTTGAATCCATAGGAGGCGATTTTCGATTTCCGGCCATCTGGTCACCCAAATCTCAAAGATTATTGTTAATAATTCAGTGTGTTTTTATGCTATTTAGCTAATAATGCATGAACCTGTTTATTAACATGTGCATAATGAGATACCAAAGAGAAAATAATGAAAATGTATTGGTAAACCGTATTTTGGTAGACTTTAAAAAACCCCATTGAAAAACACATGCATCACCAATGCTGCTTTTTGCTTGTGCCTAAAACGAAAATGTGTTATTAAAAAGTGAATATAACACATAGAGATGTTTTTTCTTTTGTTTATGAAGCCTAATGTGAAGGCAGGTCACACCTATGTTTTACTTTGAAAAAATCTCTTTTCTAAAATTTACGGCGTTACCTTGTTTTTTAATATAGCTAAAAAAACAATTGTTAAAGTCGCTTATAAAAAAGTGATCGTAAATGCTATTTTGTTTTTTTTTTCAGCTTGAGGTTCAGTTTAATATGAGTCTTAATTTGATGTATCACTTGCCCTAGTAAACAATCCCCAAAGTCTATTTTTTTTCAATTTTCCCAAGCTCAATCTTAAACACATGCATCACCAATGATGCAAAAAGTCAAGTCAGAAATTTCAAACAGCAATAAAAAAGTGAGAAAAACAGATATTTGAAAAATTCCTTTTGTTTATGCGGCCTTATGTCCAAAGCCATCCAACAAGAGCATTTTTTTTTTATTCGGTCGATTTAAAAAAAATCTGCAAACTATTTTATTTCTCTCAAAAAAGTGCCAAAAAGTGACTTTTTGTGCAAAAAAGTGCCCGTACAATATTTTTTCATCTAATAAACTTTTTATGACTCAGAATACACTTAGGCTTCAGGTCAATGTGTTTTCGTTTGGGGGAGGGGCCCAGGGAAAAAAACACCTTTTTTTTTCTCGGATTGGTCAAAGGTCAGGCTACCAGCTTGACTCTTGTTGCACCAGTGCTGCTTCGGCTGCACCAGTGCTGCTTCGGCTGCACTGGTGCAGCTTCTCAGACTTGAGGCGTTGCACCAGTGCAGCATAGAAAAGAAACTTTTTAATAAAAGGATTTAAAACTAATTCAAGATATACATTATCTAAGGAATGTTATAAAAACTCAGATATGGAGAATATTTTTCATTTTCGTCCATTTTTGACCGTTTTGGAGCACTTTGAAGCACTGATGCAGCTTTGGGATTTGTATGGTTATTTTGATCAGAGATGCTCCTAATGTGTTTAAAATTCATGTGGGATGTATCCAAGACACTGCCATCACACCTATATAGTTTTTAAATGATTTTGATGTATTAAAATTTTGACCTCCATAAGGGGGGAAAGGTTGAACTTTTACCCCGCTCGGAGTTCCATGACTTTCGTGACCTTGTCCCCCTGAAATTTAAAATTGCATTTTCAAAGTAATGTGTACAACTATTCATTCTGTGTCATTCATTGTGTGTTTAGCATGCTATTGGGCCACTGTAGCACTTGTTTTTTTTCGTTTTTATGCATTTTTGACCGTTTTTGAACACTTTGATGCTCCAAATGGTCTTTGGACTTAGTCACTTTTTGCTTCATGGAGATTCCAAAAGTGTTAGAAAGTCACTTTGGAGGCACACAGGACAGTGCAAATGCACCTATATAGCAATCAGGACACTCCAATCACACCTATATAGTTTTTAAATGATTTTGATGAATTAAACATTTTGACCTCCATGAGGGGTGGAAAGTTTGAACTTTTACCCCGCTCGGAGTTCCATGACTTCTGTGACCTCGTCCCCCTGAAATTTAAAATAGCATTTTCCAAGTAATTTGTAAATATATTCATTCTGGGTCATTCATTGTGTGTTTAGCTTGCTATTGGGCCAGTGTAGCACTTTGTTTTTTTCATTTTTATGCATTTGTGACCGTTTTTAAACACTTTCATGCACCAATGATGTCTTTGTACTTCGTCATTTTTCACTTCATGGGGACTTCAAAAGTGTTAGAAATTCATTTTGGAGGCACACAGAACAGTGCAAATGCAGTTACATAGCATTCAGGACACTGCAATTACACCTATATAGTTTTTAAAAGATTTTGATGTAATAACATTTTTGACCTCCATGGGGAGGGCCCTTAAGCTGAACTTTTACCCAGCTCGGAGTTCCATGACCTTGTCCCCCTGAAATTGAAAATCGAATTTTCAAAGTGTTTAGTAAAACTGTTCATTCTGTGTCATTCATTATGTCTTTAGCCTGCTATTGGACCACTGCAGCACTATGTTTTGTTAATTTTAACCCAATGTTGACCTTTTTTGACCACTTTGATGCACCAGTGAAGTTTTTGGACTTAGTCATTTTTCACTTTATGGTGACTTCAAAAGTGTTAGAAATTCATTTTGTAAATACCTAGAACGGTGCAAATGCAGCCATATAGCATTCAGGGCACTACAATTACACCTATATCGTTTTTAAATGATTTTGATGCAATAACATTTTTGACCTCCATGGGGAGGGCACTCAAGCTAAACTTTTACCTAGCTCCGAGTTCCACGACCTCGGGTGGAAAAAGTGACTTTGCCCCCTTAAACCCAAAAACTTCAAAAAGTCACCCCTGGAGGCCAGAAATGGGTCTTAGACACTCTTGGTATGTCATCTGAGGTATACTATGGTGTTCTTGGGTCCAGAACTAGAAATGTGATGTGACTCTGATATCTAGGGCCTATAATGGAAAAAATGAATTTGACACCAAACACCTCAAAATGTCTGAAATAGGACTCAGACATGTACCTGGAGGCTGGAAATGAGCCCTAGACACTCTTGCTATATCACCTGAGATATAATATAGGGTCCTGGTGGCCACAGGGACCCAAAAACAGTCAGGTGGGTTGATACTGAAAATTAGCAAAAATCGTCCCAAAATTTTTTTTGACAAGATTTGCTAATTTTACAAATAGCTCAGAATGGATATCAGAGACACTGTCTGAGTGCGCAAGATATGAATACACTTGTCAGAAAGGTCAGCTCTGATGCTTTCATGTGATATATATAACTTTGATATTATATAAAGTTTTTTTTCCGCTACCAACCAAGGGAAACACCTGATATCGTACCCGATTTTGAGAACATTGGGCTGGGTGGAAAAAGTCACTTTGCCCCCTTAAACCCAAAAACTTCAAAAAGTCACCCCTGGAGGCCAGAAATGGGTCTTAGACACTCTTGGTATGTCATCTGAGGTATACTATGGTCTTCTTGGGTCCAGAACTAGAAATCTGATGTGACTCTGATATCTAGGAGCTATAATGGAAAAAAATGAATTTGACACCAAACACCTCAAAATGTCACAAATAGGAGTCAGACATGTACCTGGAGGCTGGAAATGAGCCCTAGCCACTCTTGTTATATAATCTGAGATATATTATGGGGTCCTGGTGGCTACAGGGACCTGAAAACAGTCATGAGGGTTGATACCGAAAATTAGCAAAAATCGTCAAAAAAAGTTTTTTTGACAAGATTTGCTAATTTTCCAAATTGCTCAGAATGGATATCACAGTCACTTTGTGAGTACCCAGGACCTAAATATACTTGTTAGAAAGCTCAGATCTGATGCTTTCATTTGATGTATCTACCTTTGCTATTATCTGAAGTTTTTTTTTTCAGCTTCCAGCCATGGGAAAAACCTGACATTGTACACGATTTTGAGCACCTTAGGCTGGATGGAAGAAGTGACTTTGCCCCCTTAAACCCCAAAACTTCAAAAAGTCATCCCTGGAGGCCAGAAATGGGTCTTAGACACTCCTGGTATGTCATCTGAGGTATACTAAGGGGTCCTTAGGTCCAGAACTAGAAATTTGATGTGACTCTGAGCTCAATGTGATGTGACTCTGAGCTATATGGCCTATAATGGAAAAAATGATTTTGACCCCAAACACCTCGAAATGTCACAAATAGGAGTCAGACATGCACCTGGAGGCTGGAAATGAGCCCTAGCCACTCTTGTTATATCATCTGAGATATATTATGGGGTCCTGGTGGCTACAGGGACCCGAAAACAGTCATGAGGGTTGATACCGAAAATTAGCAAAAATCGTCCCAAAAAGTTTTTTTGACAAGATTTGCTAATTTTCCAAATAGCTCAGAATGGATATCACAGTCACTTTGTGAGTACCCATGACCTAAATATACTTGTTAGAAAGCTCAGATCTGATGCTTTCATTTGATCTATCTACCTTTGCTATTATCTGAAGTTTTTTTTTCAGCTTCCAGCCAAGGGAAGAACCTGACATCGTACCCGATTTTGAGCAACGTAGCCTGGATGGAAGAAGTGACTATGCCCCCTTAAACCCCAAAACTTCAAAAAGTCATCCCTGGAGGCCAGAAATGGGTCTTAGACACTCCTGGTATGTCATCTGAGGTATACTAAGGGGTCCTTAGGTCCAGAACTAGAAATTTGATGTGACTCTGAGCTCAATGTGATGTGACTCTGAGCTCTATGGCCTATATTGGGAAAAATGAGTTTGATCCCAAACACCTCGAAATGTCACAAATAGGAGTCAGACATGTACCTGGAGGCTGGAAATGAGCCCTAGCCACTCTTGTTATATCATCTGAGATATATTATGGGGTCCTGGTGGCTACAGGGACCTGAAAACAGTCATACAAAGCAATTTGAATCCATACGAGGCAATTTTTAATTTGCGGCCATCTGGTCACCCTTTGAAATGGATAGGATATACTACAGAGGATGTAGTGCACTCTATTTCTTGAAGCATATGATGTACTGACTTAATTTCAATTGCAGTATGTAGCTAAGACATTTACAATTCATAGTGGTAACTCTCATGGTTGTGGCTTATAGGGACAAGGTACAAATCAAGTGTAACCTTCAGGTAAGTTTTTATTTTTCACTTTCATGTGTGTTGTAGAACACTTTATACTTTTGGCTATAATTCATAGTCTGTACATTATAGAGACATAATTTAAACAGCACTTTGTTCCTAGTGATGTGCATCTTACCCATGTGAATTATTATGTGTGTGGCGTATTGTAAAGTTGTCAAAATTTGAGGTTGAATGTATGACGTTTTTCAATACCGTCGCATGTACGAAAAAGTATGCCTTACATTTTGTCCCATACTTCTAAAACCATACAATCTGGATCCATAATTGGAAGTGCAGCATTAAGCTAACATGATGCCACTGTCCTGTGTTCATTTTCATGCATGTGGAAAGCTTCAAAGTGGTCTGAATCTTTCAGCGATTAAACACATATTTTTAAAAAAATTCCTCCAGCTTTTGCAAAATGTGTCACGTATGTTATGTCATCAGTCAAGATCCATATTAGATAGAGCTTGATTTCCAACTGCAACACATTCTATAACATAGCCTACTACAGTGCGCCATTTTATATGCATGTGGCTCACACACAAGGTGCATACAAAGCAATTTGAATCCATACGAGGCGATTTTTAATTTGCGGCCATCTGGTCACCCATTGAAATGGATAGGATATATTACATAGTATGTGGTGCACTATAAATCTTGAACCATATGAGGTACTGACCTAATTTCAATCACAGTATGTAGCTAAGACATCTACACTTTATAGTGGTAACTCTCATATTTGTGGCTTATAGGGACAAGGTACAAATCAAGTGTAACCTTCAGGAAAAGTTTTTATTTTTCACTTTCATGTGTGTTGAAGAACACTTTATGCTTTTGGCTACAAAATGTGAAGTTGAATGTATGATGTTTTTCAATAACGTCACATGTGTGAAAAAATATGCCTTACGTTGTGGCCCATAATTCTAAAACCATACAATCTGGATCCATAATTCTGAGTGCAGCATACAGTTACCATCATGCCACTGCCCTGTGGTCATTGTCATGCCTGTGCCATGCTTAGAAGTGGTGAGAATCATTCAGTGATTAAACGCATGTTTTATAAAATTTGCCTCCATTTTTTGCAAAATGAGTCACGTATATTGTGTCATCAGTCATGATCCATACTAGATAGAGCTTGATTTCCAACTGCAACACATTCTATAGCATACCCTACTACATTGTGTCATTTTAAATGCATGTGGCTTACACGTAAGGTACATACAACGCAATATGAATCCATACGACGCGATTTTCAATTTGCGGCCATCTGGTCGTCCCATTGAAATGGATAGGATATTATACATAGCAGAATGTGCCCTATAATTCTTGAAGCATATAAGTTAAAGACTTAATTTCAATTGCAGATTCTAGCTAAGATTCGTATGCATTATTGTACCAATTCTTATGCATGTGGCCCACATAGAAAGTGCACGAAATGGAAGTTGAATCCATACGAGGCGATTTTCGATTTCCGGCCATCTGGTCACCCAAATCTCAAAGATTATTGTTAATAATTCAGTGTGTTTTTATGCTATTTAGCTAATAATGCATGAACCTGTTTATTAACATGTGCATAATGAGATACCAAAGAGAAAATAATGAAAATGTATTGGTAAACTGTATTTTGGTAGACTTTAAAAAACCCCATTGAAAAACACATGCATCACCAATGCTGCTTTTTGCTTGTGCCTAAAACGAAAATGTGTTATTAAAAAGTGAATATAACACATAGAAATGTTTTTTCTTTTGTTTATGAAGCCTAATGTGAAGGCAGGTCACACCTATGTTTTACTTTGAAAAAATCTCTTTTCTAAAATTTACGGCGTTACCTTGTTTTTTAATACAGCTAAAAAAACAATTGTTAAAGTCGCTTATAAAAAAGTGATCGTAAATGCTATTTTGTTTTTTTTTTCAGCTTGAGGTTCAGTTTAATATGAGTCTTAATTTGATGTATCACTTGCCCTAGTAAACAATCCCCAAAGTCTATTTTTTTTCAATTTTCCCAAGCTCAATGTTAAACACATGCATCACCAATGATGCAAAAAGTGAAGTCAGAAATTTCAAACAGCAATAAAAAAGTGAGAAAAACAGATATTTGAAAAATTCCTTTTGTTTATGCGGCCTTATGTCCAAAGCCATCCAACAAGAGCATTTTTTTTTTAATTCGGTCGATTTAAAAAAAATCTGCGAACTATTTTATTTCTCTCAAAAAAGTGCCAAAAAGTGACTTTTTGTGCAAAAAAGTGCCCGTACAATATTTTTTCATCTAATAAACTTTTTATGACTCAGAATACACTTAGGCTTCAGGTCAATGTGTTTTCGTTTGGGGGAGGGGCCCAGGGAAAAAAACACCTTTTTTTTTCTCGGATTGGTCAAAGGTCTGCTTCGGCTGCACCAGTGCTGCTTCGGCTGCACTGGTGCAGCTTCTCAGACTTGAGGCGTTGCACCAGTGCAGCATAGAAAAGAAACTTTTTAATAAAAAGATTTAAAACTAATTCAAGATATACATTATCTAAGGAATGTTATAAAAACTCAGATATGGAGAATAGTTTTCATTTTCGTCCATTTTTGACCGTTTTGGAGCACTTTGAAGCACTGATGCAGCTTTGGGATTTTTATGGTTATTTTGATCAGAGATGCTCCTAATGTGTTTAAAATTCATGTGGGATGTATCCAAGACACTGCCATCACACCTATATAGTTTTTAAATGATTTTGATGTATTAAAATTTTGACCTCCATAAGGGGGGAAAGGTTGAACTTTTACCCCGCTCGGAGTTCCATGACTTTCGTGACCTTGTCCCCCTGAAATTTAAAATTGCATTTTCAAAGTAATGTGTACAACTATTCATTCTGTGTCATTCATTGTGTGTTTAGCATGCTATTGGGCCACTGTAGCACTTGTTTTTTTTCGTTTTTATGCATTTTTGACCGTTTTTGAACACTTTGATGCTCCAAATGGTCTTTGGACTTAGTCACTTTTTGCTTCATGGAGATTTCAAAAGTGTTAGAAAGTCACTTTGGAGGCACACAGGACAGTGCAAATGCACCTATATAGCAATCAGGACACTCCAATCACACCTATATAGTTTTTAAATGATTTTGATGAATTAAACATTTTGACCTCCATGAGGGGTGGAAAGTTTTAACTTTTACCCCGCTCGGAGTTCCATGACTTCTGTGACCTCGTCCCCCTGAAATTTAAAATAGCATTTTCCAAGTAATTTGTAAATATATTCATTCTGGGTCATTCATTGTGTGTTTAGCTTGCTATTGGGCCAGTGTAGCACTTTGTTTTTTTCATTTTTATGCATTTGTGACCGTTTTTAAACACTTTCATGCACCAATGATGTCTTTGTACTTCGTCATTTTTCACTTCATGGGGACTTCAAAAGTGTTAGAAATTCATTTTGGAGGCACACAGAACAGTGCAAATGCAGTTACATAGCATTCAGGAGACTGCAATTACACCTATATAGTTTTTAAAAGATTTTGATGTAATAACATTTTTGACCTCCATGGGGAGGGCCCTTAAGCTGAACTTTTACCCAGCTCGGAGTTCCATGACTTCCATGACCTTGTCCCCCTGAAATTGAAAATCGAATTTTCAAAGTGTTTAGTAAAACTGTTCATTCTGTGTCATTCGTTATGTCTTTAGCCTGCTATTGGACCACTGCAGCACTATGTTTTGTTAATTTTAACCCAATGTTGACCTTTTTTGACCACTTTGATGCACCAGTGAAGTTTTAGGACTTGGTCATTTTTCACTTCATGGAGACTTCAAAAGTGTTAGAAATTCATTTTGTAAATACCTAGAACGGTGCAAATGCAGCCATATAGCATTCAGGGCACTACAATTACACCTATATAGTTTTTAAATGATTTTGATGCAATAACATTTTTGACCTCCATGGGGAGGGCACTCAAGCTAAACTTTTACCGAGCTCCGAGTTCCACGACCTCGGGTGGAAAAAGTGACTTTGCCCCCTTAAACCCAAAAACTTCAAAAAGTCACCCCTGGAGGCCAGAAATGGGTCTTAGACACTCTTGGTATGTCATCTGAGGTATACTATGGTGTTCTTGGGTCCAGAACTAGAAATGTGATGTGACTCTGATATCTAGGGCCTATAATGGAAAAAATGAATTTGACACCAAACACCTCAAAATGTCTGAAATAGGACTCAGACATGTACCTGGAGGCTGGAAATGAGCCCTAGACACTCTTGCTATATCACCTGAGATATAATATAGGGTCCTGGTGGCCACAGGGACCCAAAAACAGTCAGGTGGGTTGATACTGAAAATTAGCAAAAATCGTCCAAAACATTTTTTTGACAAGATTTGCTAATTTTCCAAATAGCTCAGAATGGATATCAGAGACACTGTTTGAGTGCGCAAGATATGAATACACTTGTTAGAAAGGTCAGCTCTGATGCTTTCATGTGATATATATAACTTTGATATTATATAAAGTTTTTTTTCCGCTACCAACCAAGGGAAACACCTGATATCGTACCCGATTTTGAGAACATTGGGCTGGGTGGAAAAAGTCACTTTGCCCCCTTAAACCCAAAAACTTCAAAAAGTCACCCCTGGAGGCCAGAAATGGGTCTTAGACACTCTTGGTATGTCATCTGAGGTATACTATGGTCTTCTTGGGTCCAGAACTAGAAATCTGATGTGACTCTGATATCTAGGAGCTATAATGGAAAAAAATGAATTTGACACCAAACACCTCAAAATGTCACAAATAGGAGTCAGACATGTACCTGGAGGCTGGAAATGAGCCCTAGCCACTCTTGTTATATAATCTGAGATATATTATGGGGTCCATTATTGAGCATGGAGGCTGTCAAGGTTAAATATGATGTTGGTGCTCATGCCTGGCTCTAGACCAGTCTTGCCCAGACAGCACGCAGGAAGGCCCAGCTCATCAGAAATGTCATAACTTCAATCGACGATACTGTAGTGTTTAAACATTCAACGTTGCAGAATATTGCACTGCTAGGCAATTACCTCTCAGCACGGGAGAATTATAGCTGATGTCCACCTTTCTGCCCAGATTTTGTTGGGTTTTTCCCAAGCACAGAGCTGTTTTCCATGGACAAGTTTCATAAGGTTTTACCTGACCAAATGTGTCCATGAGAAACCCACAAAGTGCAGTACTGTTACTCTTTTTGCAACACCCCTTAGATCAGAAACTCCAGTTTCTGCGCAAAATCGAATTTACAAACTTGTAATGAAGGTGTTTTTGGTGTCACAATGAAGGCATGATGTAATGTCAAGGCTTTTTGCTCAAATAACATTTGAGTTCTAAGATTGACAGTTTGTAGGAAGGTGGCTACCTGACTATGGTTACCCCGGATTTTTTGCCTGTGTTTAGCTGGTTTTTTGACTTAGTTGACCTGGTTCCCTGCTAATCAGGGCCCCAGGCCATCTGCTCTCTCTGTAAAATGGATTCCATGTACCCTAGGTACATACCAATTGGAAATGGACTCCTTGTCAGCCCCTGTATAATGCACTATAGGTGCACAGGGCATAGGAGCCACTAAGGCCTACCAGGGGCTGCAGCATATCTTTTGCCACCCCTGGCTGGTTCTTAAATTGACACAACTGGCTGATCACTCAGCTGGGGTAAGGTGGTGTACACACCCCTTGCTTAGATATAGTATACCTATGTCTAAACCTATATCTGGACACATGTAAACCTGTGAGCCACTCCTATAGAAAGGCCTCATCAATCCTGGAGGCTGAGTGCGTGGTTTTATGTGAGATGGAGCTCTAGCATGAGCTGAGCCTGTCTGCAGCCGTCGGGAACAAATCCCTAAGCTGTTTCAGGATAATGCCATACCATATACTATTAAGTGCCTTATAATCCTCGCGGTTATTTAGCAACTTTGGTTTGGCTTTATCAAAACATGTCGTGTAAGGTGTCATACGCTTTGGAATACCATCCCCTCGCCAGTTCTGGCAACGGGGATGGCATTCCACCCCTCTAGAGGGGTAAGACATGTTACTTTACTTTAATGCGGTTGATTTCTCCAAAGACCTTAAGATCCACAAAATGGATGCCTCTGCCACAGACAAATGTCTGGACCCCTGGAGCTGACCGAAACTCAGTCAAGGGGGTCCTGGACAAAGGGTTTCCTGTCACAGGAGGGTGTCACCGCCCTCCAGACAGGAGATAGTGTATTGTAGCAGGAAGGTTTGAAAGAAACCAGACACTGCTTGGGGCGCACAAGGCTGCCCCTTGCATAATCCGGCCAAACCGGTTCTGGGGCACTCCAGCCCTCATGCCAGGGCGGCCTGGATCAAAGGAAAGGGGTGTATCCACCCCCTTCCTGGGTCCCACCCATAGGGAGGGACCTAGCAGGTAATCACGCCCCCCAGATTGGAATAAGAGTGGGAGCAGTGCCAATGCACATCAGATTTCCTGGAAGAAACATTAGAAACGAAACTCTGGACCCTTCGCCCTCCATTTCAACGTGGAAGCCCGAAGAATCTCCCTTGTGGTCAAGGAGTGACCACCCTGCAGCAGCAGGCACCATCCAGCCCTCGACGTCTACTTAGTTGCAGTTCCCGCCGGAACTCGAGCGACTGAGATCAACGAGATCAAGCCTGCCCAGCTTCTAACAGCCCGATCCACAGTCCCTGCAAAGCTGAGACCCGTGGAGGCGACCGGAAGCGTGGGGCACGCCATCTTGAATTGACCACGAGACGCTGACCGTGCAGCCCACAAGTGATCCTCGAAGCTGTGCACCGGGGTTTGAGAAGCCCCCACCCTGAGCTACTCCTGAGCCGAAGTTCAGCCCTCCACACTCGACGAGTGCTGCGTGGGGCCCTTTGGCACAATTTGGCTCAACGCGTTGGCCCGGTCACTTGCCAGCTGGCTTGTGGTCCCTGTGCCGACGAACTACCTAAGAAGACTCGTGAATCTGGTTGCTCCAGATCCACACCAGCTCCCCTGAAAAGGAGCCCCGACTCTGACCTTCCTGGTCCGAGTGAGAAGCAATCTTCCGATCCCGCGTGGATTGCTCTTGCCAAGGCTTGTTTGCTCCAAACTTGAAGCCGACTGCACCGACGGTGAGAGCCTGCGTGGGACAGATTGTGACCTGCTCCTGGACGTCGCAGATGCCCCAGAGCCCACGTGACGGCGGAGAGAAGCTCCTCGAAGACCACCTGATTGCGCCCGACATTGCCTGGTTCCGTCCTGGTTCCAACCTGGTCACTGCTGAGTGACCCAGACTCTGTCCCCTCTGCTTTCAGGTACTCTACAACTTGAGTCCACCCTTGGACTCCACCGGACACTTCATCTTTAACCCGCCTGCAGCCCTTTCAGCTTCAAGCACCAAGAGCCTGCGTGTCAAAACCCGACGCCACTTCGACCCTGTGCACCCACTTCCTGTGGGTGAGGTAACTTTGCTCCGCCGGTGTTCCCACACTGGTGCCCACCTCTAGGGTCTGTGTGTTAAGTTTTGTTCCTCTAGGTTCAGCGGAAGTGTCCTTTAACTTTAACTTTACAACTTTTACGCACCATTGGTTAACATTGGTGCATGCGTGCGCTTTCCGCACATCTCCCGAATCCCGAGGGCCATTCCCGACTTCAGCATTGCTTGTCCTGACTGCTCCTAGCGATTCCCTAGGCCCTAGGCCTAACCACTGTTCGAGTGGCCTCTCTTATACCACTTGTTTAGTATATGGTTCGAGTGGCCCCCTGCCCTCATCCATAATTGTGCAACTTTGTATGTTTAAACAGTGCTTTTGATTTAACGCTTGTGCCCCTTTATTCATAAAGAATACTGGGGATTGTTTTTAGTAATAAACACATATATTTTTATAATATATACTTGTGTGGTGTCCTTTCATTTGGTATTACAGGATTGTATGTGGTAAAACAGCTCGCTTAACACGACCTCTTAAGTTAAGCCTTTAGGCTGCTTAGTCCATGCTACCCCTAGGATAGCTTGTCTAATAAGGTTGACTTACAACCAGACACCATAAGGGATTGTTTGGTCAGGTAGTAGGTGGTTCCAGAATTGGAAACATCCCCTACCAGGCCAACTTCTCACATTGGTGAGCAGCGGTGCGGATTTGAGCTTGCTGTTGTTTTACCATTGCAATCTTTATATCAAATTGAAAGATCACATCAAGTACCTCTAGGTACATATAAAATCAAAAGCTTAGCATATTAAGTTCTACTGAACTTAGTAGTTGTAGGTTGAAGGGATTAGCACACCCTGACTACAACTAACTAGCAAGGTACAGTAGGAAAACACTTAGTGTAGGTAAGTGCACCACTTACACCTCACTAGTAACCATGTCTGACACAGGAAAAGCCTCAGGGTCTACTCCTGTGACAGTTGACCCTACCCAGGCAACTTTTGGATATGACAAACTAACCCGCAGAGACTTGATTGCCTTGTGCAAAGCAAGAGGGTTAAAAAGGGGCAGAAGCCCCACCTGCCTAATCCTGGTAGAAATCCTAGAACAGGATGACTTAGAGAAGGCAAAAGCAGCTTCCCTAGACACAGGGAACCCCCCTGTAGTTGATCCCCCTGAAGAGGAGGATGATGATGACTTGGATGAGGACTCAGAAGTTGAGGACTTAGAAGTACAGGATCAGGGTAGCCAGGTTCCAGTTGGTAGGCTTAGCCAGGCCAACTTGGACCTACTGGGGAATGGAGAGGGCCAGCACCTCCCCAGAACCCAACATGTGATTCTCCCAGGCAACAGAAGAGTGAGATCTCCCTCAGGGGACTCTCATATTTCTAGTGCCTCCAGAGAATCAGAGAGAGGCATGAGTGCTTCTCAGAAAGCTGAGCATAGGGCCAGAATGAGGGCTGTCGAACTCCAAATAGAGAGGGAAAAGGTAGCCTTGGCTCAAGCTAAACTTGCCTTGGCAAGAGAGCAGAAATTGTGTGGCTTAGATGCCACTGGTGGCAGCAATATTCCAAAAGAGAAACCCAGGTCCTATGATAGTAGAAACCTGACAAAGATTGTGCCCCCCTTCAAAGAAGGGGATGACATCCACAAATGGATGACTGCTCTTGAGAGAGCCTGCATGGTACAGCAGGTTCCTGAGGAACAGTGGGCAGCAATCTTATGGTACTCCTTTTCAGAGAAAGGGAGAGATAAGCTCCTCACTGTTAGACATGAGGATGCAAACAATTACAAAGTCCTGAAGAGTGTTCTGATAGATGGGTTTGGCTTAACCACTGAACAGTACAGGTTGAAGTTCAGAGATACCCAGAAGACACAGACTCAGGACTGGACTGATTTTGTAGATTGTGCTACTAAGGCTCTGGAGGGTTGGCTAAATGGCAGCAAAGTACATGACTTTACAGGATTGTATAATTTGATTATGAGGGAGCAGATCCTAAGTAATTGTCAGAACCAGCTCTTACACCAGCACCTGGTAGACTCTGATCTGACCTCTCCCCAAGAATTGGGAAAGAAGGCAGACAAATGGGTCAGAACCAGGATTAGGCCTAAGAATCAGGACAGTAACCAGAAGAAGGAGTCTACCAAGCCTCAAGATAAGGGTGGGGATAAAAATAAAGAAAAGACTTCCCCAGGGCCCCAAAACTCCAAGAATGGGGGTGGGTCCCAAGACACTTCTTCAACTGAGAAAAAGCCTTATTGTTATCCCTGTAAACAGGTGGGGCATTACAAAACAGACAACTGTTGTCCCAAGAATAACAATAAAGAAAATATACCTCCCAAGCCAGCTTCCACACCTCCTGTTACTGTCAGCAGTAATCCCCCAGGAAGTGGAAGCACACCCAGGAATCTGGGTGGGTTTACTGTTGGAGCTCAGGTGGACCCTGGCCTATCCAGGTCCCCATCACCCAATGATCTTGTTTATGAAACTGGCATGGGGTTTGCCAACTTCTCTGCTTGCCCAAATACTTTGAGCAAGTATAGACAAGAACCCATCATCAATGGTTTGAGAGTTGAGGCTTTTAGAGACACAGGGGCTAGCATCACCATGGTGGCTGATGGCCTAGTCCCCTCTAAGCAACTTTTACCTGGTGCCACATACCAGGTTACAAACATTGATGGAATCCAAACAAATCATCCCATGGCAGTAGTAAGTCTCAGCTGGGGAGGTGTCATTGGCCCAAAGAGAGTGGCAGTGTCACCAAACTTGCCTGTAGACTGCCTACTGGTAATGATTTGGAGATCTCAGCCTGGGCTGAGGTTGAACAGGAAACCCATTCTAGAATGGTGAATTCCAATGGAAAGGTTAGTGGGGCTGTAATGGCTACAGCCCCAATTCAAGATGTCCTTCCTGAAAAGGTTGGTAGGGCTGAGAAACTCTCTGCCCCATCTTTAGCTAAAGCTCTTCCTGAACAGAATAGCAAAGCTGTTATGATAACAGCAGAAACCCAAACTGAGTCTCCTCCTGAAAAGGTTGGTGGGGCTGTGATGGCCACAGCCCAAACTCAAACTGACATGTGTGTTGTGAAACCTGAAATGATGGATAACTCCACACAAACTGAGAGCATGGAGGAGGAAGAGAAATCTCCCCCTCACCAGACTTTAGGACAGGATCAGCCTCCTCAGGGAACTGATCTTACCCCTGATGAAGGAGCTGCCCCAGAGGTGGTTGGGCCTAGCCTGACAGAACCTCTGATGTCAGTGGACCCTTCTCAGGTGGGACCCAGTCTGGAGCAGGTAACCTGCCCCTCTCTACCTTGCCTTAGCCAGCCCAGGGCTGCAGAGGACAAGAAGGACAGTGAGACCCAGAGGGCCCCCTGTCAAATAAAGCACCCCCATCAACAGATTAGGGGCACCAAAACTAGTAGCCCTAGTGAGGTGAAAACTTTAAAAACTCCTGAGGGAGCCCCCTTAAAAACAGTTAGGGACCTCCCACAGATGGATTCTGTTGGGCACAGCCAAACCTGGGACCCAAGTGGCCCAAACCTGAACTGTCCCTCCAGCAAGCCAAACAGAGGGACCCAGCCTCCAGCTTTAGGTAGCCAGAGGTTGACCCTGAGAGCACAGTGCAACTCAGTTAAAGAAAGAAAGGCACACATGGTGGAAGATAATTGGAGGAAGCCAAGCCCTAACTTAGTAGAGCCTCACTTCAAAACTCCATATCCAAACCAGCCTTTAACTTTGCATAAACACACCCAAGGTAGTGATTCCCTATGGTGGAGACCCTCTAATACCCAAAGGGTGAGGGATTGCTTAGTGGACCATGAGACAGGGGGTACCCATGCTAGTGCAGGTACTTCCTTATATGGCCACTCAGGCAATATAGGCTTACCTGGCCAAGGATAGCCTTATCTCCTTTCGTTTGGGGGGGGTTATGTAGGAAGGTGGCTACCTGACTATGGTTACCCCGGATTTTTTGCCTGTGTTTAGCTGGTTTTTTGACTTAGTTGACCTGGTTCCCTGCTAATCAGGGCCCCAGGCCATCTGCTCTCTCAGTAAAATGGATTCCATGTACCCTAGGTACATACCAATTGGAAATGGACTCCTTGTCAGCCCCTGTATAATGCACTATAGGTGCACAGTGCATAGGAGCCACTAAGGCCTACCAGGGGCTGCAGCATATCTTTTGCCACCCCTGGCTGGTTCTTAAATTGACACAACTGGCTGATCACTCAGCTGGGGTAAGGTGGTGTACACACCCCTTGCTTAGATATAGTATACCTATGTCTAAACCTATATCTGGACACATGTAAACCTGTGAGCCACTCCTATAGAAAGGCCTCATCAATCCTGGAGGCTGAGTGCGTGGTTTTATGTGAGATGGAGCTCTAGCATGAGCTGAGCCTGTCTGCAGCCGTCGGGAACAAATCCCTAAGCTGTTTCAGGATAATGCCATACCATATACTATTAAGTGCCTTATAATCCTCGCGGTTATTTAGCAACTTTGGTTTGGCTTTATCAAAACATGTTGTGTAAGGTGTCATACGCTTTGGAATACCATCCCCTCGCCAGTTCTGGCGACGGGGATGGCATTCCACCCCTCTAGAGGGGTAAGACATGTTACTTTACTTTAATGCGGTTGATTTCTCCAAAGACCTTAAGATCCACAAAATGGATGCCTCTGCCACAGACAAATGTCTGGACCCCTGGAGCTGACCGAAACTCAGTCAAGGGGGTCCTGGACAAAGGGTTTCCTGTCACAGGAGGGTGTCACCGCCCTCCAGACAGGAGATAGTGTATTGTAGCAGGAAGGTTTGAAAGAAACCAGACACTGCTTGGGGCGCACAAGGCTGCCCCTTGCATAATCCGGCCAAACCGGTTCTGGGGCACTCCAGCCCTCGTGCCAGGGCGGCCTGGATCAAAGGAAAGGGGTGTATCCACCCCCTTCCTGGGTCCCACCCATAGGGAGGGACCTAGCAGGTAATCACGCCCCCCAGATTGGAATAAGAGTGGGAGCAGTGCCAATGCACATCAGATTTCCTGGAAGAAACATTAGAAACGAAACTCTGGACCCTTCGCCCTCCATTTCAACGTGGAAGCCCGAAGAATCTCCCTTGTGGTCAAGGAGTGACCACCCTGCAGCAGCAGGCACCATCCAGCCCTCGACGTCTACTTAGTTGCAGTTCCCGCCGGAACTCGAGCGACTGAGATCGACGAGATCAAGCCTGCCCAGCTTCTAACAGCCCGATCCACAGTCCCTGCAAAGCTGAGACCCGTGGAGGCGACCGGAAGCGTGGGGCACGCCATCTTGAATTGACCACGAGACGCTGACCGTGCAGCCCACGAGTGATCCTCGAAGCTGTGCACCGGGGTTTGAGAAGCCCCCACCCTGAGCTACTCCTGAGCCGAAGTTCAGCCCTCCACACTCGACGAGTGCTGCGTGGGGCCCTTTGGCACAATTTGGCTCAACGCGTTGGCCCGGTCACTTGCCAGCTGGCTTGTGGTCCCTGTGCCGACGAACTACCTAAGAAGACTCGTGAATCTGGTTGCTCCAGATCCACACCAGCTCCCCTGAAAAGGAGCCCCGACTCTGACCTTCCTGGTCCGAGTGAGAAGCAATCTTCCGATCCCGCGTGGATTGCTCTTGCCAAGGCTTGTTTGCTCCAAACTTGAAGCCGACTGCACCAACGGTGAGAACCTGCGTGGGACAGATCGTGACCTGCTCCTGGATGTCGCAGATGCCCCAGAGCCCACGTGACGGCGGAGAGAAGCTCCTCGACGACCACCTGATTGCGCCCGACATTGCCTGGTTCCGTCCTGGTTCCACCCTGGTCACTGCTGAGTGACCCAGACTCTGTCCCCTCTGCTTTCAGGTACTCTACAACTTGAGTCCACCCTTGGACTCCACCGGACACTTCATCTTTAACCCGCCTGCAGCCCTTTCAGCTTCAAGCACCAAGAGCCTGCGTGTCAAAACCCGACGCCACTTCGACCCTGTGCACCCACTTCCTGTGGGTGAGGTAACTTTGATCCGCCGGTGTTCCCACACTGGTGCACACCTCTAGGGTCTGTGTGTTAAGTTTTGTTCCTCTAGGTTCAGCGGAAGTGTCCTTTAACTTTAACTTTACAACTTTTACGCACCATTGGTTAACATTGGTGCATGCGTGCGCTTTCCGCACATCTCCCGAATCCCGAGGGCCATTCCCGACTTCAGCATTGCTTGTCCTGACTGCTCCCAGCGATTCCCTAGGCCCTAGGCTCACTGTTCGAGTGGCCTCTCTTATACCACTTGTTTAGTATATGGTTCGAGTGGCCCCCTGCCCTCATCCATAATTGTGCAACTTTGTATGTTTAAACAGTGCTTTTGATTTAACGCTTGTGCCCCTTTATTCATAAAGAATACTGGGGATTGTTTTTAGTAATAAACACATATATTTTTATAATATATACTTGTGTGGTGTCCTTTCATTTGGTATTACAGGATTGTATGTGGTAAAACAGCTCGCTTAACACGACCTCTTAAGTTAAGCCTTTAGGCTGCTTAGTCCATGCTACCCCTAGGATAGCTTGTCTAATAAGGTTGACTTACAACCAGACACCATAAGGGATTGTTTGGTCAGGTAGTAGGTGGTTCCAGAATTGGAAACATCCCCTACCAGGCCAACTTCTCACACAGTTCTATTTTGTAAAGGATGTTCTAAGTTTGGAATGAGAGTTCTAATTTAGAATTGAAAGAATTCCTTTAGAATGTAGATTGGAACACCGCTTCTAATTTGGAACGTTCGAACTATGTATGGAATGCAAATTCTACATTTGGAATGCCTCTTGCACAAAACATACATGTTTTTTTAAGGTTGAAGCAGCCAGCAGCTATGTGTGATATCTTAATTTTGGGAGTAGGAAACAGTACATCCCAAGACTACATATTCCTTGGGCACCATGACCCCCCAGGGTACCCAGAACTACCTTCTATTGAATGGATGTGTGTGTGCAATGCTCTTGAAGCCGTGTGTAGTTACACAAGAAGGAGTCTATGGGAGGCCAGGCCAGCAGACAGGCTAACACAGACGAAGACTCAGAGCCCAGCCATAAGACCGTTGCCAGGCTCTGCTAGTCAGTGCAGAAGACTGATGTAAGGTGTCTTCTAACCCTTAGATGCCACCCTGCCATTTGAATACCTGAATCACACCTGTGAAATGGGCAGAGCAGATAGGAAGAAACAGAATGACAAGCTGTGCATTCCTGTGCAGTACACTAGGCCCATCTCACCATCGCCTTTACAGATTCTGTTAACATGTATGCAATAAAGAGAAAACAGGAAACCTTAATAATACGATTATTGTAACTGACTTCCTTCGCTCAATCTTCTGCTTCCGTGATGTTATGCGAAAGATGGACCTATATCTACCAACATAATGTATCACTGGTCCCCAAAGGCAGCCTTGAGTGTTATCAGCATTTCCCATCAATCGGTTGTGATGTCATCTCCTACACCACACCCCTGACCCTGGCAGGTTTGTGACATCATGTACTACATCACACCCCTGGGTCTGGCAGGCTTTATGACATCATTCACCTCTTTGGTATATATAGAGTTAATGAAGGTGTTTTTGGTGTCACAATGAAGGCATGATGTAATGTCAAGGCTTTTTGCTCACATAACATTTGAGTTCTAAGATTGACAGTTCTATTTTGTAAAGGATGTTCTAAGTTTGGAATGAGAGTTCTAATTTGGAATTGAAAGAATTCCTTTAGAATGTAGATTGGAACAGCGCTTCTAATTTGGAACGTTCGAACTATGTATGGAATGCAAATTCTACATTTGGAATGCCTCTTGCACAAAACATTCATTTTTTTAAGGTTGAAGCAGCCAGCAGCTATGTGTGGTATCTTGATTTTGGGAGTAGAAAACAGTACATCCCAAGACTACATATTCCTTGTGCACCTTGACCCCCCAGGGTATCCAGAACTACCTTCTATTGAATGCATGTGTGTGTGCAATGCTCTTGAAGCCGTGCATAGTTACACAAGAAGGAGTCTATGGGAGCCCAGGCCAGCAGACAGGCTAACACAGACGAAGACTCAGAGCCCGGCCATAAGACCGCTGCCAGGCTCTGCTAGTCAGTGCAGAAGACTGATGTAAGGTATCTTCTAACCCTTAGATCCCACCCTGCCATTTGAATACCTGAATCACACCTGTGAAATGGGCAGAGCAGATAGGAAGAAACAGAATGACAAGCTGTGCATTCCTGTGCAGTACACTAGGCCCATCTCACCATCGCCTTTACAGATTCTGTTAACATGTATGCAAAAAAGAGAAAACAGGAAACCGTAATAATAAGATTATTGTAACTGACTTCCTTCGCTCAATCTTCTGCTTCCGTGATGTTATGCGAAAGATGGACCTATATCTACCAACATAATGTATCACTGGTCCCCAAAGGCAGCCTTGAGTGTTATCAGCATTTCCCATCAATCGGTTGTGATGTCATCTCCTACACCACACCCCTGACCCTGGCAGGTTTGTGACATCATGTACTACATCACACCCCTGGGTCTCGCAGGCTTTATGACATCATTCACCTCTTTGCTATATATAGAGGCATAGTCGGGGATGCCTGCAGTGTGTGTGCAGTCTGTGGACTGGGCTATGAATGGTGTGAAAGAGGGGTGAATGGGGGACTTGGGGGCACCGAGCTAACATCAGACTCACAGGATGGCCGCGGCAGTTCTGCTTCTCGTGGCCTCTGCCATGTGTTGTTTGGTCGTTCAGTGGGAGAAAACAGGCAGCACCTCGCAGACCGCCAGAGAGATGCACTTTGAGGTGGGGGCGGAGCCTTCCATAAGGTGTGGTAAGGGCTTATGAGGTTCCGTGTAGTTGCAGTAAACAACTTTTAATAGCAATTCCTGGGGTTCTCTTTGCAGGCAAATTGAATTTTGCCTTTCGCTCCAAGAACTCTGGCACCGCCCCTATCTGGAGCGGGGTGCGGAATGTCTGTGAGTTTAATGGGAAGCACGGTAGTATGAATGAAGGTGTGAATGGGGGACTTGACCAGATCAGATGCAATTTGTTTCCCTGACATAATTTTAGATTGAGTACAAAGAAATCAAATATTTCCCAAAAAACAATCATCCATGTTGAGTTTCATTATTTCATGATCACCAGGACCTCCCAGGGGCAAGGCGACGGCGGCAGAGACTCCGGTGGCAGAAGGTGAACAGGAGCAGTCCCTTGCAGGCTCTTCTGCTGGCCCCAGTAAGTTGTTCTATTGTTATATTAATACTTATACTTCCCTAACTTTTACAGCTCCTATTCATTACAAACTGGTTCCTAATAATTCTATGTTCTACAAAATAGTCTTTGATCTTCTTCTAATGTGGACTACTTTCTACATTCTTATCCTGCCTCTACCATCATTCTCTGTGCTACTACTATTTACAATTATGAGTCGGTCTGTGTAGGTAGCTAAGCTTGTCCATTCGGCAAACGGTGTGAAACAAAACTCTGATACAGCAATAGCTCTAGGCACTGAGTGCAGTCCTCTGGGTTGCCCTTGCTGTCTATTCCAGTCTTCTTAATGTAAGTGCTTTGACATTTTCCAACAACAAAATGTCATTGTTTACACCAAGTAAAAGGTAGCAGTTGCCTTTTTGATTTGAGAGGAGTACATCCCATACCGCTAGTGTTTCAGGGACTATTCTTCACACAAAGAAGTATGAACAAGATAAATAGGACATTGTTGATGATAGGTTCAAAGTTCGGCGTAGGGTTTTTGTTCAGAAATAGCACGGCGCTCAACAGCTGGTAGGTTCGAGGTAGTTGTTATGATTGTAAATTGTTGGTGCAGCTTGATCAGAGATGACCCTATTCTCTGCGAGAGAAGGGAGAGAGGAGCTCTGCCTTCTATAAGTCTATATACAGTGTCAAGCGCACACAACCTAAGTTTATTCGATAGTTTGTGATGTGTTCTTTGATGGAAGGACAAGACCAGACTTTTCTTTTTTTATTTGTTCCTTTCCTTATTTATTGTATCACAAAATGGTATTTGTATAAATGCAAACCAGCCGACACGTAATTCGTCAAAAATGGGGTTGACCCGTGACTCTTCAGGGCTGTTGAAGTTAGGCTGAGATCAGTATCGTCGGATCGGTGATAATTCCAACCCGGTCCTAATCAGGCATCGGTGAGTAATGTTCCCGTGTGCGCAGAGGAGGTGCTCCTTCGAACAGGGAATGTGAGTTGTGCCGCCGTTCAGTATACGGTCGGTCACTGACGGGCAAGCAAATCCGCTTGACCCATCGTTGAGGCTTGTCAGTAAGCCGGTTACAGTGAGGGACTTCTGTCAGTTCTCGAAAGTATTGGAATTATCACCGGTCCGACGATACTGATCTCAGCCTAACTTCAACAGCCCTGAAGAGTCACGGGTCAACCCCGTTTTTGACGAAACACGTGTCGGCTGGTTTGCATTTATACAAATACCATTTTGTGATACAATAAATAAGGAAAGGAACAAATAAAAAAAGAAAAGTCTGGTCTTGTCCTTCCATCAAAGAACACATCACAAACTATCGAATAAACTTAGGTTGTGTGCGCTTGACACTGTATATTGTTGATGATAGGTGCAGTTCGACTTTCGACATACCTCAGTCCGAACAGAAGTTGAACCCCCATTCCCCTGACCGACTATCTAGAATGTCTGACCAATGATTTTACGACCCAGAAGAACAGAAGAAGAGAGACTACCTCCGAGTCCCGGCCTATCTGAGTCACTGAAACATGACTGCCAAGTGCAGTAGTTCAAACCTTTCCGCTCACTCACTCGTGAACAAAAACCACACAGTGTTTGTTAGTTTAACATTTTTATTTTCAATTGAGAAATGAAAACATTATTTCTTTATTTTTAATAGCGTAGTATTCTTATGGATGAAGATGACGTTAAAGTTTACTTTAAACAACATACCCATGAATGAAATTAGTATGACTCAAACGTAAAAATATTTAACACTAACAGACACAGGAAATTAGTAGAATAACTGTGCGTGAGCCCCCACCTTCTTTAAAGTACTTAAGTACTGCTGGTGGTGACTCAGTAGTAGTTGGTGAATCGTCTGGCAGAAGGGCAATGGAATCTTCTTTCTGTAATGAGAAAAATGGTGCACGTTAAGCAAGCATTAATCAGTTGTCAAAAGAAGAAGTGTAGCATTTAATGGAATAAGCATCTAAAAGGTTAACACCCTCCCCAAAACCGTAAAATTTTTTCAATCCCAGTAATACAAAATGTGTTATGTAACTTTTCCTTCCATTACGAGACAAAATAGGGAGTTGTGTATGGCATCTGAAAATATGACATGTTTTTCCTAGACGTCACAACATCTGATGTGGCACAGATGACCATCAGTGCTGGGGCCAGCAGTGCGGAGGGGTCCACTCTGGATGCGGCGGTGCCAACAGGAGGAGCTGGGGGGGAAGGCTCAGCGGCGGCGGATGGTGGTAAGTTATTATACTCCTTACTTATTGAATTTTTTTTGAGTAGGCTCGTAAAGGAGTGTATGATGTACTGTACAGTAGTACACAGTACACTAGTATAAGTACACTGTACTGTCAAGAACATTTACTAATTTATAACTACTTTTTGGGCTATCACGGAGAAGACAGTCAACCTTGACTTGTAATAGCATTAGTGGCTGTACTTCTCTGGTAACCAATGGTCCCCTCTATTTCACTTGAACTCAGCTGGCCAATTTTTATTTTAAAGCCAAGTCATATCAGATCAGATGTAGTTTAGGGATGTGAAGAACGAAAAGCTAAAGAAGAGTGAAACGAAGGACGAGCGAGTCTTAATATTTATTTATGACAGTAAAAAATGGTTTTGTTGAATGCAATTCAACATAAGAAAGAAGACAGCGGTTTCCAAAATATAATGAAAAGGGTCTTAGTTGGTTGTTAACAAAAAGAAATTTTGGTACATTTGAGACATTAAGAAGAATCATAGACGTACTTTGTAAGCCTGGATGTTATCTTCTTTATCCTCCTCGTCGATAGCAGAAGTGTATGATGTAGTAGAGCAGACGCTGAGTGGATGAAGTATGGCCAGTGGCAGTGCCACCCCTATAGAAAAGTAAGACATTCCTATTCTGTGAGAAGTTGGCCTGATAGGTGATGTTTCCAATTCTGGAACCACCTATTATCAGACCAAACAATCCCTTATGGTGTCAGGTTGTAAGTCAACCTTGTTAGACAAGCTATCCTAGGGGTAGCATGGACTAAGCAGCCTAAAGGCTTAACTTAAGAGGTCGTGTTAAGCGAGCTGTTTTACCACATACAATCCTGTAATATCAAATGAAAGGACACCACACAAGTATATATTATAAAAATATATGTGTTTATTACTAAAAACAATCCCCAGTATTCTTTATGAATAAAGGGGCACAAGCGTTAAATCAAAAGCACAGTTAAAACATACAAAGTTGCACAATTATGGATGAGGGCGGGTGGCCACTCAAACCATATACTAAACAAGTGGTATAAGAGATACCAATCGAACAGTGGTTAGGCCTAGGGCCTAGGGAATCGCTGGGAGCAGTCAGGACAAGCAGTGCTGAAGTCGGGAGAGGCCCACGGGATTCGGGAGCAGTGCGGAAAGCGCACACATGCACCAATGTTAACCAATGGTGCGTAAAAGTTACAAAGTTAAAGTTTAAGGACACTTCCGCTGAACCTAGAGGAACAAAACTTAAGACACAGACTGTGAGAAGTTGGCCTGATAGGTGATGTTTCCAATTCTGGAACCACCTATTATCAGACCAAACAATCCCTTATGGTGTCTGGTTGTAAGTCAACCGTATTAGACAAGCTATCCTAGGGGTAGCATGGACTAAGCAGCCTAAAGGCTTAACTTAAGAGGTCGTGTTAAGCGAGCTGTTTTACCACATACAATCCTGTAATATCAAATGAAAGGACACCACACAAGTATATATTATAAAAATATATGTGTTTATTACTAAAAACAATCCCCAGTATTCTTTATGAATAAAGGGGCACAAGCGTTAAATCAAAAGCACTGTTTAAACATACAAGTTGCACAATTATGGATGAGGGCGGGTGGCCACTCAAACCATATACTAAACAAGTGGTATAAGAGATGCCACTCGAGCAGTGGTTAGGCCTAGGGCCTAGGGAATCGCTGGGAGCAGTCAGGACAAGCAATGCTGAAGTCGGGAATGGCCCTCGGGATTCGGGAGATGTGCGGAAAGCACACGCATGCACCAATGTTAACCAATGGTGCGTAAAAGTCATAAAGTTAAAGTTTAAGGACACTTCCGCTGGACCTAGAGGAACAAAACTTAACACACAGACCCTAGAGATGTGCACCAGTGTGGGAACACCGGCGGAGCAAAGTTACCTCACCCACAGGAAGTGGGTGCACAGGGTCGAAGTGGCGTCGGGTTTTGACACGCAGGCTCTTGGTGCTTGAAGCTGAAAGGGCTGCAGGCGGGTTGAAGATGAAGTGTCCGGTGGAGTCCAAGGGTGGACTCAAGTCGAAGGGTACCTGAAAGCAGAGGGGATAGAGTCTGGGTCACTCAGTAGTGACCAGGGTGGAACCAGGACGGAACCAGGCAATGTCGGGCGCAATCAGGTGGTCGTCGAGGAGCTTCTCTCCGCTGTCACGTGGGCTCTGGGGCATCTGCGACGTCCAGGAGCAGGTCACGATCTGTCCCACGCAGGCTCTCACCGTCGGTGCAGTCGGCTTCAAGTTTGGAGCAAACAACACTTGGCAAGAGCAATCCACGCGGGATCGGAAGATTGCTTCTCACTCGGACCAGGAAGGTCAGAGTTGGGGCTCCTTTTCAGGGGAGCTGGTGTGGATCTGGAGCAACCAGATTCACGAGTCTTCTTTGTAGTTTCGTCGGCACAGGGACCACTAGCCAGCGGGCAAGTGACCGGGCCAACGCGTTGAGCCAAATGGAGCAGAAGGGCCCCACGCAGCACTCGTCGAGTGTGGAGGGCTGAACTTCGGCTCAGGAGTAGCTCAGGGTGGGGGCTTCTTAAACCCCGGTGCACAGCTTCGAGGGTCACTCGTGGGCTGCACGGTCAGCGTCTCGTGGTCAATTCAAGATGGCGTGCCCCACGCTTCCGGTCGCCTCCACGGGTCTCAGCTCTGCAGGGACTGTGGATCGGGCTGTTGGAAGGCAGGCAAGCTTGATCTCGTCGATCTCAGTCGCTCGAGTTCCGGCGGGAACTGAAACTAAGTAGACGCCGAGGGCTGGATGGTGCCTGCTGCTGCAGGGTGGTCACTCCTTGACCACAAGGGAGATTCTTCGGGCTTCCACGTTGAGATGGAGGTCCAAGGGTCCAGAGTTTCATTTCTAATGTTTCTTCCAGGAAATCTGATGTGCATTGGCACTGCTCCCACTCTTATTCCAATCTGGGGGGCGTGATTACCTGCTAGGTCCCTCCCTATGGGTGGGACCCAGGAAGGGGGTGGATACACCCCTTTCCTTTGATCCAGGCCACCCTGGCACGAGGGCTGGAGTGCCCCAGAACCGGTTTGGCCGGATTATGCAAGGGGCAGCCTTGTGCGCCCCAGGCAGTGTCTGGTTTCTTTCAGACCTCCCTGCTACAATCCACTATCTCCTGTCTGGAGGGCGGTGACACCCTCCTGTGACAGGAAACCCTTTGTCCAGGACCCATTTGGCCGAGTTTCGGTCAGCTGCAGGGGTCCAGACATTTGTCTGTGGCAGAGGCATCCATTTTGTGGATCTAAGGTCTTTGGAGAAATTAACCGCATTACAGTAAAGGAACATGTCTTACCCCTCTAGAGGGGTGGAATGCTATCCCCGTCGCCAGAACTGGCGAGGGGATAGTATTCCAAATCGTATGACACCTTACACGACATGTTTTGATAAAGCCAAACCAAAGTTGCTATTTAACCGCGAGGATTATAAGGCACTTAAGAGTATATGGTATGGCATTATCCTGAAACAGCTTAGGGAGTTGTTCCCGACAGCTGCAGACAGGCTCAGCTCATGCTAGAGCTCCATCTCACATAAAACCACGCACTCTGCCTCCAGGATTGATGAGGCCTTCCATAGGAGTGGCTCACAGGTTTACATGTGTCTAGATATAGGTTTAGATATAGGTATACTATATCTAAGCAAGGGGTGCTTACACCACCTTACCCCAGCTGAGTGATCAGCCAGTTGTGTCAATTTAAGAACCAGCCAGGGGTGGCAAAAGATATGCTGCAGCCCCTGGTAGGCCTTGGTGGCCCCTATGCCCTGGGCACCTATAGTGCATTATACAGGGGCTGACAAGGAGTCCATTTCCAATTGTGGTATGTACCTAGGGTACATGGAATCCATTTTACAGAGAGAGCAGATGGCCTGGGGCCCTGATTAGCAGGGAACCAGGTCAACTAAGTAAAAAACCCAGCTAAACACAGGCAAAAAATCTGGGGTAACCATAGTCAGGTAGCCACCTTCCTACACAGACCCTAGAGATGTGTACCAGTGTGGGAACACCGGCGGAGCAAAGTTACCTCACCCACAGGAAGCGGGTGCACAGGGTCGAAGTTGAGTCGGGTTTCGTCACGCAGGCTCTTGGTGCTTGAAGCTGAAAGGGCTGCAGGCGGGGTGAAAGAGAAGTGTCCGGTGGAGTCCAAGGGTGGACTCGGGTCGAAAAGTACCTGAAAGCAGAGGGGACAGAGTCTGGGTCACTCAGCAGTGACCAGGGTGGAACCAGGACGGAACCAGCAATGTCGGGTGCAATCAGGTCGCTGTCGAGGTGCTTCTCTCCGCTGTCACGTGGGCTCTGGGGCATCTACGACGTCCAGGAGCAGGTCACGATCTGTCCCACGCAGGCTCTCGCCGTCGGCGCTGTCGGCTTCAAGATTGGAGCAAACAACACTTGGCAAAAGCAATCCACGTGGAACCGGGAGATTGCTTCTCACTCGAACCAGGAGGGTCAGAGTGGGGGCTCCTTTTCAGGGGAGCTGGTGCAGATCTGGAGCAACCAGATTCACAAGTCGATTTCAAGTTTTCCTCGGCACAGGGGCCACTAGCCGGCTGGCAAGTGACCGGGCCAACGCGTTGAGCCAAAAGAAGCAGAAGGGCCCCACGCAGCACTCGTCGAGTGTGGAGGGCTGAACTTCAGTGCAAGTGTGGCTCAGGGTTGGGGCTTCTCAAACCCCGGTGTACAGCTTCAAGGGTCACTCGTGGGCTGCACGGTCAGCGTCTCATGGTAAATTCAAGATGGCGTGCCCCACGCTTCCAGTCGCCTCCACGGGTCTCAGCTCTGCAGGGACTGTGGATCGGGCTGTTGGAAAGCAGGCAAGCTTGATCTCGTCGATCTCTGTCGCTCGAGTTCCGGCGGGAACTGCAACAAAGTAGACGTCGATAGCTGGATGGTGCCTGTTTGCACAGGGTGGTCGCTCCTTGACCACAAGGGAGATTCTTCGGGCTTCTACCTCGAGTAGGATGTCGAAGGGTCCAGAATTTCATTTCTTATGTTTCTTCAGGATAATCTGAAGTGCATTGGCACTGCTCCCAGTCTTATACTAATTTTGGGGGCTGGATTACCTGCTAGGTCCCCTCCTATGGGTGGGACCCAGGAAGTGGGTGGATACACCCCCTTCCTTTGATCCAGGCCGCCCTGGCACGAGGGCTGGAGTGCCCCAGAACCGGTTTGGCCGGATTATGCAAGGGGCAGCCTTGTGCGCCCCAGGCAGTGTCTGGTTTCTTTCAAACCTCCCTGCTACAATCTACTATCTCCTGTCTGGAGGGTGGTAACACCCCCCTGCGACAGGAAACCCTTTGTCCAGGCCCCATTTGGCTGAGTTTCGGTCAGCTTCAGGGGGTCAGACTCTTGTCTGTGGCAGAGGCATCCATTTTGTGGATCTAAGGTCCTTTTAGAAATTAACCGCATTTAAGTAAAGTAACATGTCTTACCCCTCTAGAGGGGTGGAATGCTATCCCCGTCGCCAGAACTGGCGAGGGGATAGTATTCCAAATCGTATGACACCTTACACGACATGTTTTGATAAAGCCAAACCAAAGTTGCTATATAACCGCGAGGATTATAAGGCACTTAAGAGTATATAGTATGGCATTATCCTGAAACAGCTTAGGGAGTTGTTCCCGACAGCTGCAGACAGGCTCAGCTCATGCTAGAGCTCCATCTCACATTAAACCACGCACTCTGCCTCCAGGATTGATGAGGCCTTCCATTGGAGTGGCTCACAGGTTTATATGTGTCCAGATATAGGTTTAGATATAGGTATACTATATCTAAGTAAGGGGTGATTGCACCACCTTACCCCAGCTGAGTGATCAGCCAGTTGTGTCAATTTAAGAACCAGCCAGGGGTGGCAAAAGATATGCTGCAGCCCCCGGTAGGCCTTGGTGGCCCCTATGCCCTGGGCACCTATAGTGCATTATACAGGGGCTGACAAGGGGTCTATTTCCAATTGTGGTATGTACCTAGGGTACATGGAATCCATTTTACAGAGAGAGCAGATGGCCTGGGGCCCTGATTAGCAGGGAACCAGGTCAACTAAGTCAAAAAACCAGCTAAACACAGGCAAAAAATCTGGGGTAACCATAGTCAGGTAGCCACCTTCCTACACAACCCCCCCCAAACGAAAGGAGATAAGGCTATCCTTGGCCAGGTAAGCCTATATTGCCTGAGTGGCCATATAAGGAAGTACCTGCACTAGCATGGGTACCCCCTGTCTCATGGTCCACTAAGCAGTCCCTCACCCTTGGGGTATTAGAGGGTCTCCACCATAGGGAATCACTACCTTGGGTGTGTTTATGCAAAGTTAAAGGCTGGTTTGGATATGGAGTACTGAAGTGAGGCTCTACTAATTTAGGGCTTAGCTTCCTCCAATTATCTTCCACCATGTGTGCCTTTCTTTCTTTAACTGAGTTGCACTGTGCTCTCAGGGTCAATCTCTGGCTACCTAAAGCTGGAGGCTGGGTCCCTCTGTTTGGCTTGCTGGAGGGACAGTTCAGGTTTGGGCCTTTGGGTCCCAGTTTTGGCTGTGCCCAACAGAATCCATCTGTGGGAGGTCCCTAACTGTATTTAAGGGGGCTCCCTCAGGAGTTTTTAAAGTTTTCACCTCACTAGGGCTACTAGTTTTGGTGCCCCTAATCTGTTGATGGGGGTGCTTTATGTGACAGGGGGCCCTCCGGGTCTCACTGTCCTTCTTGTCCTCTGCAGCCCTGGGCTGGCTAAGGCAAGGGAGAGAGGGGCAGGTTACCTGCTCCAGACTGGGTCCCACCTGAGAAGGGTCCACCGCCATCAGAGGCTCTGTCAGGCCAGGCCTAACAACCTCTGGGGCAGTTCCTTCATCAGGGGTAAGATCAGTTCCCTGAGGAGGCTGATCCTGTCCTAAAGTCTAGTGAGGGGGAGATTTCTCTTCCTCCTCCATGCTCTCAGTTTGTGTGGAGTTATCCATCATTTCAGGTTTCACAACACACATATCAGTTTGAGTTTGGGCTGTGGCCATCACAGCCCCACCAACCTTTTCAGGAGAAGACTCAGTTTGGGTTTCTGCTGTTATCATAACAGCTTTGCTATTCTGTTCAGGAAGAGCTTTTGCTAAAGATGGGGCAGAGAGTTTCTCAGCCCTACCAACCTTTTCAGGAAGGACATCTTGGATTGGGGCTGTAGCCATTACAGCCCCACTAACCTTTCCATTGGAATTTACCATTCTAGAATGGGTTTACTGTTCAACCTCAGCCCAGGCTGAGATTTCCAAATCATTACCAAGTAGGCAGTTTACAGGCAAGTTTGATGACACTGCCACTCTCTTTGGGCCAATGACACCTCCCCAGCTGAGACTTACTACTGCCATGGGATGATTTTTTTTGACGCCATCAATGTTTGTTACCTGGTATGTGGCACCTGGTAAAAGTTGCTTAGAGGGGACTATACAGTCAGCCACCATGGTGATGCTAGCCCCTGTGTCTCTAAAAGCTTCAACTTTCAAACCATTGATGATGGGCTCTTGTCTATACTTGCTCAAGGTATTTGGGCAATCAGAGAAGTTGGCAAACCCCATGCCAGTCTCATAAACAAGATCATTTGGTGATGGGGACCTGGATAGGCCAGGGTCCACCTGAGCTCCAAAAGTAAACCCACCCAGATTCCGGGGTGTGCTCCCACTTCCTGGGGGATTACTGCTGACAGTAACAGGAGGTGTTGGAGCTGGCTTTGGAGGTATATTCTCTTTATTGTTATTCTTGGGACAACAGTTGTCTGTTTTGTAATGCCCAACCTGTTTACAGGCATAACAATAAGGCTTTTTCTCAGTTGAAGAAGTGTCTTGGGACCCACCCCCATTCTTGGAGTTTTGGGGCCCTGGGGAAGTCTTTTCTTTATTTTTATCCCCACCCTTATCTTGAGGCTTGGTAGACTTCTTCTTCTGGTTACTGTCCTGATTCTTAGGCCTAATCCTGGTTCTGACCCACTTGTCTGCCTTCTTTCCCAATTCTTGGGAAGAGGTCAGATCAGAGTCCACCAGGTGCTGGTGTAAGAGCTGGTTCTGACAATTACTTAGGATCTGCTCCCTCATAATCAAATTATACAATCCTGTAAAGTCATGTACTTTGCTGCCATGTAGCCAACCCTCCAGAGCCTTAGTTGCACAATCAACAAAATCAGTCCAGTCCTGTGTCTGTGTCTTCTGGGTGTCTCTGAACTTCAACCTGTACTGTTCAGTGGTTGTGAGAAGTTGGCCTGGTAGGGGATGTTTCCAATTCTGGAACCACCTACTACCTGACCAAACAATCCCCTTATGGTGTCTGGTTGTAAGTCAACCTTATTAGACAAGCTATCCTAGTGGTAGCATGGACTAAGCAGCCTAAAGGCTTAACTTAAGAGGTCGTGTTAAGCGAGCTGTTTTACCACATACAATCCTGTAATACCAAATGAAAGGACACCACACAAGTATATATTATAAAAATATATGTGTTTATTACTAAAAACAATCCCCAGTATTCTTTATGAATAAAGGGGCACAAGCGTTAAATCAAAAGCACTGTTTAAACATACAAAGTTGCACAATTATGGATGAGGGCAGGGGGCCACTCAAACCATATACTAAACAAGTGGTATAAGAGAGGCCACTCGAACAGTGGTTAGGCCTAGGGCCTAGGGAATCGCTGGGAGCAGTCAGGACAAGCAATGCTGAAGTCGGGAATGGCCCTCGGGATTCGGGAGATGTGCGGAAAGCGCACGCATGCACCAATGTTAACCAATGGTGCGTAAAAGTCAAATAGTTACAGTTTAAGGACACTTCCGCTGAACCTAGAGGAACAAAACTTAACACACAGACCCTAGAGGTGTGCACCAGTGTGGGAACACCGGCGGAGCAAAGTTACCTCACCCACAGGAAGTGGGTGCACAGGGTCGAAGTGGCGTCGGGTTTTGACACGCAGGCTCTTGGTGCTTGAAGCTGAAAGGGCTGCAGGCAGGGTGAAGACGAAGTGTCCGGTGGAGTCCAAGGGTGGACTCAAGTTGTAGAGTACCTGAAAGCAGAGGGGACAGAGTCTGGGTCACTCAGCAGTGACCAGGGTGGAACCAGGACGGAACCAGGCAATGTCGGGCGCAATCAGGTGGTCGTCGAGGCGCTTCTCTTCGCTGTCACGTGGGCTCTGGGGCATCTGCGACGTCCAGGAGCAGGTCACGATCTGTCCCACGCAGGCTCTCACCGTCGGTGCAGTCGGCTTCCGGTTTGGAGCAAACAAGCCTTGGTAAGAGCAATCCACGCGGGATTGGAAGATGGCGTCTCACTCGGACCAGGAAGGTCAGAGTTGGAGCTCCCTTTCAGGGGAGCTGGTGTGGATCTGGAGCAACCAGAATCACGAGTCTTCTTTTGTAGTTCGTCGGCACAGGGACCACAAGCCAGCTGGCAAGTGACCGGGCCAACGCGTTGAGCCAAATCGTGCCAAAGGGCCCCACGCAGCACTCGTCGAGTGTGGAGGGCTGAACTTCGGCTCAGGAGTAGCTCAGGGTGGGGGCTTCTCAAACCCCGGTGTACAGCTTCGAGGGTCACTCGTGGGCTGCACGGTCAGCGTCTCGTGGTCACTTCAAGATGGCGTGCCCCACGCTTCCGGTCGCCTCCACGGGTCTCAGCTTTGCAGGGACTGTGGATCGGGCTGTTAGAAGCTGGGCAGGCTTGATCTCGTCGATCTCAGTCGCTCGAGTTCCGGCGGGAACTGCAACCAAGTAGACGTCGAGGGCTGGATGGTGCCTGCTGCTGCAGGGTGGTCACTCCTTGACCACAAGGGAGATTCTTCGGGCTTCCACGTTGAGATGGAGGGCGAAGGGTCCAGAATATCGTTTCAAATGTTTCTTCCAGGAAATCTGATGTGCATTGGCACTGCTCCCACTCTTATTCGAATCTGGTGGGCGTGATTACCTGCTAGGTCCCCTCCTATGGGTGGGACCCAGGAAGTGGGTGGATACACCCCCTTCCTTTGATCCAGGCCGCCCTGGCACGAGGGCTGGAGTGCCCCAGAACCGGTTTGGCCGGATTATGCAAGGGGCAGCCTTGTGCGCCCCAGGCAGTGTCTGGTTTCTTTCAAACCTCCCTGCTACAATACACTATCTCCTGTCTGGAGGGCGGTGACACCCTCCTGTGACAGGAAACCCTTTGTCCAGGACCCCCTTGACTGGGTTTCGGTCAGCTCCAGGGGTCCAGACATTTGTCTGTGGCAGAGGCATCCATTTTGGGGATCTTAAGGTCTTTGGAGAAATCAACCGCATTAAAGTAAAGTAACATGTCTTACCCCTCTAGAGGGGTGGAATGCCATCCCCGTCGCCAGAACTGGCGAGGGGATGGTATTCCAAAGCGTATGACACCTTACACGACATGTTTTGATAAAGCCAAACCAGAGTTGCTAAATAACCGCGAGGATTATAAGGCACTTAATAGTATATGGTATGGCATTATCCTGAAACAGCTTAGGGATTTGTTCCCGACGGCTGCAGACAGGCTCAGCTCATGCTAGAGCTCCATCTCACATAAAAACCATGCACCCAGCCTCCAGGATTGGTGAGGCCTGTCTATAGGAGTGGCTCACAGGTTTACATGTGTCCAGATATAGGTTTAGACATAGGTATACTATATCTAAGCAAGGGGTGTGTACACCACCTTACCCCAGCTGAGTGATCAGCCAGTTGTGTCAATTTAAGAACCAGCCAGGGGTGGCAAAAGATATGCTGCAGCCCCTGGTAGGCCTTAGTGGCTCCTGTGCCCTGTGCACCTATAGTGCATTCTACAGGGGCTGACAAGGGGTCCATTTCCAATTGGTATGTGCCTATAGCACATGTGTCATTAATTTAGTGAGAGAACAGCAGGCTGGGGGTCTGATCAGCAGGCCCACAGCCTCAGTAGTCGAAAACCAGTGAAGCAAAAAGCAAAAATTTGGGGTGACCATAGGATAGCAGACCCTACTCTCCTACACAACCCCCCCCCAAACGCAGGGACATTAAACTAACCTTGACCAGATAAGTCTTCATGTTCTAAGTGGAAGTACCTGGAGAGACCATCTGCATTACCATGGTCAGTCCCTGGGCGGTGCTCCACTGTAAAGTCCATCCCCTGTAGGGAAATGGACCACCTGAGCAGTTTGGGATTTTCACCCTTCATCTGATTAAGCCATAAGAGGGGCTTATGGTCTGTTTGCACCAGGAAGTGAGTTCCAAACAAGTAGGACCTCAACTTCTTTAATGCCCAAACCACAGCAAAGGCCTCCCTCTCAATGGCTGACCAACGTTTTTCTCTTGGGGTTAGCCTCCTGCTAATGAAAGCAATTGGCTGGTCTTGACCATCTTGATTAAGTTGTGAGAGTACAGCTCCCACCCCCAACTCAGAAGCATCTGTCTGAACAATGAACTGTTTGGAGTAGTCAGGACTCTTTAGGATAGGTGCAGAGCACATGGCCTTCTTCAGGTCTTCAAATGCCTTCTGACAGCTAACTGTCCACTGAACCTTTTTTGGCATCTTCTTGGATGTCAAGTCATTTAATGGTGTCACTATAGACCCATAGTTTTTCACAAACTTTCTGTAATACCCAGTCAGGCCCAAGAAGGCTCTGACTTGTGTCTGGGTAACTGGAGGAGCCCAGTCCTGTATGGCCTGGATTTTGCTTTCCAGTGGCTGAACCTGGCCTCCACCTACTAGGTGGCCCAGGTATACAACCTTACTCTGCCCTATCTGGCACTTTGTGGCCTTGATAGTTAGGCCTGCCTTTTGCAGGGCCTCCAAAACTTTCTTCAGGTGGATCAGGTGATCCTCCCAGGTGGAGCTAAAGACAGCAATATCATCCAGATAAGCTGCACAAAAGTCATCCAACCCAGTAAGGACTTGGTTCACCAACCTTTGAAAAGTGGCAGGTGCATTCTTCAAACCAAAGGGCATTACCACAAACTGATAATGTCCACTAGGGGTAGAGAATGCTGTTTTGGCTTTTGACTCCTCAGCTAGTCTGATTTGCCAGTAGCCAGCTGTCAGATCAAATGTGCTCAGAAACTTGGCAGAAGCCAATCTGTCAATGAGCTCATCTGCTCTTGGAATGGGGTGAGCATCTGTCCTAGTGACAGCATTGAGACCCCTGTAATCCACGCAAAACCTCATTTCTCTCTTACCATCTTGGGTATGAGGTTTTGGCACCAGGACTACTGGGCTGGCCCATGGGCTCTCTGATGGCTCAATCACTCCAAGCTCCAACATCTTTTGCACCTCAGCCTTGATGCAATCCCTGACATGATCAGGTTGCCTGTAGATCTTATTCTTGACAGGCAGACTGTCACCAGTGTCCACAACATGGGTACACCAGTCAGTTTGGCTGGGTGTGAGTGAAAACATTTGCCTGTGAGCCTGCAAAACTTGTCTGCAGTCCCTCTGTTGCTGGTCAGTGAGGCTGCCTGCCAAGGCTACTCCATCAACTGAACCATCATCAGGGTTCTGGGAAAGCAGGTCTGGGAGAGGGTCACTCTCTTCCTCCTGTTCCCCATCTGTGGCCATGAGCAAGCTCATGTCCTCCCTGTCTACAAATGCCTTCAAGCGATTCACATGGATTACCCTGTGAGGGCTCCTGGGTGTTCCAAAGTCTACCAAGTAGGTGACTTCCCCTTTCTTCTCAATAATAGGATAGGGTCCACTCCATTTGTCTTGGAGTGCTGCTGGAGCCACTGGCTCCAGTACCCATACCTTCTGTCCTGGTTGGAACTCTACCAGTACAGCCTTTTGGTCATGCCAAGCTTTCTGCAATTCTTGGCTGGCCTCCAGGTTTTTGGATGCTCTTTCCATGTACTCAGCCATCCTGGAGCGGAGACCAAGTACATAGTCCACTATGTCTAGTTTGGGCTTTTTGAGAGGTAACTCCCATCCTTCCTTCACCAAACACAATGGACCTCTCACAGGGTGGCCAAACAAAAGTTCAAAAGGGCTGTAGCCAACCCCCTTCTGTGGGACCTCTCTGTAAGCAAAGAGCAGGCAGGGTAAAAGAATGTCCCATTTCCGCCTGAGCTTCTCTGGTAATCCTTTTATCATGCCTTTAAGGGTCTTGTTAAATCTCTCCACAAGCCCATTGCATTGTGGATGATATGGGGTGGTAAACTTGTAGTTTACTCCACATTCCTTCCACATTGCTTTTAGATAGCTGGACATAAAATTTGTCCCCCTATCTGATAGTACCTCCTTAGGGAAGCCCACTCTTGAGAAAACTGCAATGAGGGCTTTTGCCACCACAGGTGCTGTGGTGGTCCTTAGGGGAATAGCCTCTGGGTACCTGGTGGCATGATCCACTACCACCAGTATGAATCTGTTCCCAGATGCTGTTTGGGGGTCCATTGGACCCACAATATCAATTCCAACTCTCTCAAAGGGGACCCCCACCACAGGTAGTGGTATTAGGGGGGCCTTTGTTGTGCCACCTGACTTACCACTGGCTTGGCAAGTGACACAGGAGCGACAAAACTCCTTGACATCCTCTGACATGTGAGGCCAGTGAAAGTGTGGAACAAGCCTGTCCCACGTCTTGTTCTGGCCTAAGTGTCCTGCAAGGGGAATATCATGGGCCAAGGTAAGGAGGAATCCCCTAAACTGCAGAGGTATCACCAACCTCCTGGTCATGCCAGGCTTGGGGGTTCTAGCCTCTGAGTAAAGGAGTCCCTCATCCCAATACACTGTATGGGTACCTTGGGCATCCCCAGCAGCCTCAGCAGCAGCCTGCTGTCTGAGGGGTTCAAGGGAAGGGCAATCTAATTGAGCCTGCCTCAGGTCTGCCCTTGAGGGTCCCCCTGTCCCCAGAAACTCAACCTGGTCAGGTTCAAGCTCCTCAGAGACAGTCTCCTCTTGGACTGCAGAATCAGTTTCCTCTGAAACCTGATCCTCAACCTGGGGCAAGGTGGAAGGCGAGGCCTTTCCTCTCTTGCTCCTTCTCTTGGGTTGTGGCTGGTCTATTGTCTCAAGATCCACCACTGGTTCAGGAAGGCACTTCTTAGCCTGAGCCCTTGTCATGGCAAGGACATGCTCTGAAATCCCTAGCATTTCTGCATGAGTCCTGTACTCCACTTCTGACCATGCTGAGCTTTCAAGGTCATTGCCTAACAGACAGTCTACTGGTAGGTCTGCACTCACCACAACTTTCTTTAGGCCATCAACCCCTCCCCAGGAGAAGTTCACAACTGCCACACTATGGGAGGTAGTGGAGTTGCTTGCATTGGTTACTAGGTAGCTCTCTCCTAGTACAATCTGTCCAGGGTCCACAAAGCCAGGGGTCACCATGGTGACACTAGCACATGTGTCCCTGTAAGCTTGAGCCAGTTTCTCATTTATTAAGGGAGTCTGCCTGTATTTGCCCAGGTTAGTGGGGCTTACTGCAGTGGGCAACTCAATGTCCACATCATACAGGAGAACTGCCTGTGTAGGGACTCTGACTAGGCCAGATCCTACTTCAATACCCAGGGTCAACCCAGCTACACCCTTGGACTGTGTTCCACCACTGCTTACTGTACTTGGGGTTGCAGTTGCTTTAGGAGCTGTAGTGGTGGGAACTGGATTTGCCTTGGTGCACTCACTGCCCCAGTGTGAAACTGATTTGCAGGTATTACACCAAGGTGTCTTTGGACCTTTGTTCTTCTTCTTCTTGTTACCATTTTGGGAACCACCCTCCTTACTATTAGTTTGGGGGCCTGAAGACTTCTGGTCTTTTTCTTTATCTTTCTGATTCTGATTACCACCCTTCTGGTCTGTTTTCTTCTGGTCACCACCTTGGTTCTGGGGTTTCTGCTTAATCCTTGTTCTGACCCATTTGTCTGCCTTCTTTCCCAATTCTTGGGGAGAGGTCAGATCAGAGTCAATAAGGTATTGATGCAACAGCTGGTTTGTACAGTTATTAAGGATCTGTTCTCTCATCATAAGATTGTACAATCCTGTATAGTCTGAAACTTTACTTCCCTGTAACCAACCCTCCAAAGCCTTAGTGGCACACTCCACAAAATCAGTCCAGTCTTGAGTCTGTGCTTTCTGGGTGTCTCTGAACAACAACCTGTATTGCTCAGTGGTTAGGCCATACCCTTCAATGAGAGCACTCTTCAAAACAGAGTAGTTTTTGGCATCCTCAGGTCTAACTGTGAGGAGCCTGTCTCTCCCTTTCTCAGAAAAGGAGTACCACAAAATTGCAGCCCACTGGTTCTCAGGAACCTGCTGTACCATGCAGGCTCTCTCAAGAGCAGTCATCCATTTGTGGATGTCATCCCCTTCTTTAAAGGGGGGCACAATCTTGGTCAGGTTTCTATTGTCATAGGCCCTGTCTTTTTCTCTTGGAAAATTGCTGCCACCAGTGACATCTAAGCCACTTAATTTCTGCTCTCTTGCCAAGGCAAGTCTAGCTTGAGCCAAGGCTACCTCCTCCCTCTCTATCTGGAGTTTGACAGCCCTCATTCTGGCCCTATGCTCTAACTTTTGAGAAGCATTCATGCCTCTCTGTGATTCCCTGGAGGCACTAGAAAGATGAGAGTCTCCTGAGGGAGATCTCACTCTTCTGTTGCCTGGGAGAATCATTTGTTGGGATCTGGGGAGGTGCTGGCCCTCTCCATTTCCCAGTAGGTCCAAGTTGGCCTGGCTAAGCCTACCAACTGGAACCTGGCTACCCTGATCCTGTACTTCTAAGTCCTCAACTTCTGAGTCCTCATCCAAGTCATCATCATCCTCCTCTTCAGGGGGATCAACTGCAGGGGGGTTCCCTCCAGTTCCTGTATCTAGGGAAGCTGCTTTTGCCCTCTCTAAGTCATCCTGTTCTAGGAGTCCTATCAGGATTAGGCAGGTGGGGCTTCTGCCCCTTTTTAACCCTCTTGCTTTGCACAAGACAATCAAGTCTCTGCGGGTTAGTTTGTCATATCCAGAAGTTGCCTGGGTAGGGTCAACTGTCACAGGACTAGACCCTGAGGCCTTTCCTGTGTCGGACATGGTTACTAGTGAGGTGTAAGTGGTGCACTTACCTACACTAAGTGTTTTCCTACTGGACCTTGCTAGTGAGTTGTAGTCAGGGGTGTGCTACTCCCTTCAACCTACAACTACTAAGTTCAGTAGAACTTAATATGCTAAGCTTTTGATTTTATATGTACCTAGAGGTACTTGATGTGATCTTTCAATTTGATATAAAGATTGCAATGGTAAAACAACAGCAAGCTCAAATCCCACCGCTGCCACCAATGTGAGAAGTTGGCCTGGTAGGGGATGTTTCCAATTCTGGAACCACCTACTACCTGACCAAACAATCCCCTTATGGTGTCTGGTTGTAAGTCAACCTTATTAGACAAGCTATCCTAGTGGTAGCATGGACTAAGCAGCCTAAAGGCTTAACTTAAGAGGTCGTGTTAAGCGAGCTGTTTTACCACATACAATCCTGTAATACCAAATGAAAGGACACCACACAAGTATATATTATAAAAATATATGTGTTTATTACTAAAAACAATCCCCAGTATTCTTTATGAATAAAGGGGCACAAGCGTTAAATCAAAAGCACTGTTTAAACATACAAAGTTGCACAATTATGGATGAGGGCAGGGGGCCACTCAAACCATATACTAAACAAGTGGTATAAGAGAGGCCACTCGAACAGTGGTTAGGCCTAGGGCCTAGGGAATCGCTGGGAGCAGTCAGGACAAGCAATGCTGAAGTCGGGAATGGCCCTCGGGATTCGGGAGATGTGCGGAAAGCGCACGCATGCACCAATGTTAACCAATGGTGCGTAAAAGTCAAATAGTTACAGTTTAAGGACACTTCCGCTGAACCTAGAGGAACAAAACTTAACACACAGACCCTAGAGGTGTGCACCAGTGTGGGAACACCGGCGGAGCAAAGTTACCTCACCCACAGGAAGTGGGTGCACAGGGTCGAAGTGGCGTCGGGTTTTGACACGCAGGCTCTTGGTGCTTGAAGCTGAAAGGGCTGCAGGCAGGGTGAAGACGAAGTGTCCGGTGGAGTCCAAGGGTGGACTCAAGTTGTAGAGTACCTGAAAGCAGAGGGGACAGAGTCTGGGTCACTCAGCAGTGACCAGGGTGGAACCAGGACGGAACCAGGCAATGTCGGGCGCAATCAGGTGGTCGTCGAGGCGCTTCTCTTCGCTGTCACGTGGGCTCTGGGGCATCTGCGACGTCCAGGAGCAGGTCACGATCTGTCCCACGCAGGCTCTCACCGTCGGTGCAGTCGGCTTCCGGTTTGGAGCAAACAAGCCTTGGTAAGAGCAATCCACGCGGGATTGGAAGATGGCGTCTCACTCGGACCAGGAAGGTCAGAGTTGGAGCTCCCTTTCAGGGGAGCTGGTGTGGATCTGGAGCAACCAGAATCACGAGTCTTCTTTTGTAGTTCGTCGGCACAGGGACCACAAGCCAGCTGGCAAGTGACCGGGCCAACGCGTTGAGCCAAATCGTGCCAAAGGGCCCCACGCAGCACTCGTCGAGTGTGGAGGGCTGAACTTCGGCTCAGGAGTAGCTCAGGGTGGGGGCTTCTCAAACCCCGGTGTACAGCTTCGAGGGTCACTCGTGGGCTGCACGGTCAGCGTCTCGTGGTCACTTCAAGATGGCGTGCCCCACGCTTCCGGTCGCCTCCACGGGTCTCAGCTTTGCAGGGACTGTGGATCGGGCTGTTAGAAGCTGGGCAGGCTTGATCTCGTCGATCTCAGTCGCTCGAGTTCCGGCGGGAACTGCAACCAAGTAGACGTCGAGGGCTGGATGGTGCCTGCTGCTGCAGGGTGGTCACTCCTTGACCACAAGGGAGATTCTTCGGGCTTCCACGTTGAGATGGAGGGCGAAGGGTCCAGAATATCGTTTCAAATGTTTCTTCCAGGAAATCTGATGTGCATTGGCACTGCTCCCACTCTTATTCGAATCTGGTGGGCGTGATTACCTGCTAGGTCCCCTCCTATGGGTGGGACCCAGGAAGTGGGTGGATACACCCCCTTCCTTTGATCCAGGCCGCCCTGGCACGAGGGCTGGAGTGCCCCAGAACCGGTTTGGCCGGATTATGCAAGGGGCAGCCTTGTGCGCCCCAGGCAGTGTCTGGTTTCTTTCAAACCTCCCTGCTACAATACACTATCTCCTGTCTGGAGGGCGGTGACACCCTCCTGTGACAGGAAACCCTTTGTCCAGGACCCCCTTGACTGGGTTTCGGTCAGCTCCAGGGGTCCAGACATTTGTCTGTGGCAGAGGCATCCATTTTGGGGATCTTAAGGTCTTTGGAGAAATCAACCGCATTAAAGTAAAGTAACATGTCTTACCCCTCTAGAGGGGTGGAATGCCATCCCCGTCGCCAGAACTGGCGAGGGGATGGTATTCCAAAGCGTATGACACCTTACACGACATGTTTTGATAAAGCCAAACCAGAGTTGCTAAATAACCGCGAGGATTATAAGGCACTTAATAGTATATGGTATGGCATTATCCTGAAACAGCTTAGGGATTTGTTCCCGACGGCTGCAGACAGGCTCAGCTCATGCTAGAGCTCCATCTCACATAAAAACCATGCACCCAGCCTCCAGGATTGGTGAGGCCTGTCTATAGGAGTGGCTCACAGGTTTACATGTGTCCAGATATAGGTTTAGACATAGGTATACTATATCTAAGCAAGGGGTGTGTACACCACCTTACCCCAGCTGAGTGATCAGCCAGTTGTGTCAATTTAAGAACCAGCCAGGGGTGGCAAAAGATATGCTGCAGCCCCTGGTAGGCCTTAGTGGCTCCTGTGCCCTGTGCACCTATAGTGCATTCTACAGGGGCTGACAAGGGGTCCATTTCCAATTGGTATGTGCCTATAGCACATGTGTCATTAATTTAGTGAGAGAACAGCAGGCTGGGGGTCTGATCAGCAGGCCCACAGCCTCAGTAGTCGAAAACCAGTGAAGCAAAAAGCAAAAATTTGGGGTGACCATAGGATAGCAGACCCTACTCTCCTACAGTGGTTAAGCCAAACCCATCTATTAGGACACTCTTCAGGACTTTGTAATTGTTTGCATCCTCATGTCTGACAGTGAGGAGCTTATCTCTCCCTTTCTCTGAAAAGGAGTACCATAAGATTGCTGCCCACTGTTCCTCAGGAACCTGCTGTACCATGCAGGCTCTCTCAAGAGCAGTTATCCACTTGTGGATGTCATCCCCTTCCTTGTAGGGGGGCACAATCTTTGTCAGGTTTCTACTATCATAGGACATGGGTTTCTCTTTAGGAATATTGCTGCCACCAGTGGCACCTAAGCCACACAATTTCTGCTCTATTGCCAAGGCAAGTCTAGCTTGAGCCAAGGCTACCTCCTCCCTCTCTATTTGGAGTTTGACAGCCCTCATTCTGGCCCTATGCTCTAGCTTTTGAGAAGCAGTCATGCCTCTCTGAGATTCTCTTGAGGCACTAGAAAGATGAGAGTCCCCTGAGGGAGATCTCACTCTTCTGTTGCCTGTGAGAATGTCATGGTAGGATCTGGGGAGGTGCTGGCCCTCTCCATTTCCCAGTAGGTCTAAGTTGGCCTGGCTAAGCCTGGCAACTTTACCTTGGTTAACCCCTAGCTCCTGATCTTCAGGTCCATCTATGTCTGAACCATCCTCCTCCTCTTCCTCCTCTTCTTCTTCCTCCTCTGGAGTGGTATCAGTTACAGGGGGGTTCACTCCATCTCCTGACTCTAAGGGAACTTCATTCGCCTTCTCTGAGTCATCCTGTTCTAGAATGGCTATCAGGATAGGACAGGTGGGACTTCTGCCCCTTTTTAACACTCTTGAGATGCACAAGGCAATCAAGTCCTTTCGGGTTAATTTGTCATAGCTGGAAGTTGCCTTGGTAAGGTCAACTGTCACAGGAGCAGACCCTGAGGCTTTTCCTGTGTCAGACATGACTCTAGTGTGGTGTAAGTGATGCACCTACCTACACTAAGTGTTTCCCTACTGTACCTTGCTAGTGAGTTGTAGTCAGGGTGTGCTAATCCCTTCAACCTACAACTACTAAGTTCAGTAGAACTTAAATATGCTAAGCTTTTGATTTATATGTACCTAGAGGTACTTGATGTGATCTTTCAATTTGATAAAAAGATTGCAATGGTAAAACAACAGCAAGCTCAAATCCGCACCGCTGCTCACCAATGTGAGAAGTTGGCCTGATAGGGGATGTTTCCAATTCTGGAACCACCTGATATCAGACCAAACAATCCCTTATGGTGTCTGGTTGTAAGTCAACCTTGTTAGACAAGCTATCCTAGGGGTAGCATGGACTAAGCAGCCTAAAGGCTTAACTTAAGAGGTCGTGTTAAGCAAGCTGTTTTACCACATACAATCCTGTAATATCAAATGAAAGGACACCACACAAGTATATATTATAAAAATATATGTGTTTATTACTAAAACAATCCCCAGTATTCTTTATGAATAAAGGGGCACAAGCGTTAAATCAAAAGTACAGTTTAAACATACAAAGTTGCACAATTATGGATGAGGGCGGGTGGCCACTCAAACCATATACTAAACAAGTGGTATAAGAGATACAATCGAACAGTGGTTAGGCCTAGGGCCTAGGGAATCGCTGGGAGCAGTCGGGACAAGCAATGCTGAAGTCGGGAGAGGCCCACGGGATTCGGGTGCAGTGCGGAAAGCGCACGCATGCACCAATGTTAACCAATGGTGCGTAAAAGTTGTAAAGTTAAAGTTTAAGGACACTTCCGCTGAACCTAGAGGAACAAAACTTAAGACACAGACCCTAGAGATGTGCACCAGTGTGGGAACACCGGCGGAGCAAAGTTACCTCACCCACAGGAAGTGGGTGCACAGGGTCGAAGTGGCGTCGGCTTTTGACACGCAGGCTCTTGGTGCTTGAAGCTGAAAGGGCTGCAGGCAGGTTGAAGATGAAGTGTCCGGTGGAGTCCAAGGGTGGACTCAAGTCGAAGGGTACCTGAAAGCAGAGGGGACAGAGTCTGGGTCACTCAGCAGTGACCAGGGTGGAACCAGGACGGAACCAGGCAATGTCGGGCGCAATCAGGTGGTCGTTGAGGAGCTTCTCTCCGCTGTCACGTGGGCTCTGGGGCATCTGCGATGTCCAGGAGTGGGTCACGATCTGTCCCACGAGGGCTCTCACCGTCGGCGCAGTCGGCTTCAAGTTTGGAGCAAACAACACTTGGCAAGAGCAATCCACCCGGAACCGGAAGATTGCTTCTCACTCGAACCAGGAGGGTCAGAGTGGGGGCTCCTTTTCAGGGGAGCTGGTGCAGATCTGGAGCAACCAGATTCGCAGGTCGAATTTCAAAGTTCGTTGGCACAGGGGCCACTAGCCGGCTGGCAAGTGACTGGGCCAACGCGTTGAGCCAAATGGAGCAGAAGGGCCCCACGCAGCACTCGTCGAGTGTGGAGGGCTGAACTTCGGTGCAAGAGTGGCTCAGGGTTGGGGCTTCTCAAACCCCGGTGTACAGCTTCCAGGGTCACTCGTGGGCTGCACGGTCAGCGTCTCGTGGTCTTTTCAAGATGGCGTGCCCCACTGTGAGAAGTTGGCCTGATAGGTGATGTTTCCAATTCTGGAACCACCTATTATCAGACCAAACAATCCCTTATGGTGTCTGGTTGTAAGTCAACCTTATTAGACAAGCTATCCTAGGGGTAGCATGGACTAAGCAGCCTAAAGGCTTAACTTAAGAGGTCGTGTTAAGCGAGCTGTTTTACCACATACAATCCTGTAGTACCAAATGAAAGGACACCACACAAGTATATATTATAAAAATATATGTATTTATTACTAACAACAATCCCCAGTATTATTTATGAATAAAGGGGCACAAGCGTTAAATCAAAAGCACTGTTTAAACATACAAAGTTGCACAATTATGGATGAGGGCAGGGGGCCACTCAAACCATATACTAAACAAGTGGTATAAGAGATGCCACTCGAGCAGTGGTTAGGCCTAGGGCCTAGAGAATCGCTGGGAGCAGTCTGGACAAGCAATGCTGAAGTCGGGAATGGCCCTCGGGATTCGGGAGATGTGCGGAAAGCGCACGCATGCACCAATGTTAACCAATGGTGCGTAAAAGTTGTAAAGTTAAAGTTAAAGGACACTTCCGCTGAACCTAGAGGAACAAAACTTAACACACAGACCCTAGAGGTGTGCACCAGTGTGGGAACACCGGCGGAGCAAAGTTACCTCACCCACAGGAAGTGGGTGCACAGGGTCGAAGTGGCGTCGGGTTCTGACACGCAGGCTCTTGGTGCTTGAAGCTGAAAGGGCTGCAGGCGGGTTAAAGATGAAGTGTCCGGTGGAGTCCAAGGGTGGACTCAAGTCGAAGGGTACCTGAAAGCAGAGGGGACAGAGTCTGGGTCACTCAGCAGTGACCAGGGTGGAACCAGGACGGAACCAGGCAATGTCGGGCGCAATCAGGTGGTCGTCGAGGAGCTTCTCTCCGCTGTCACATGGGCTCTGGGGCATCTGCGACGTCCAGGAGCAGGTCACGATCTGTCCCACGCAAGCTCTCACCGTCGGTGCAGTCGGCTTCAAGTTTGGAGCAAACAAGCCTTGGCAAGAGCAATCCACGCGGGATCGGAAGATTGCTTCTCACTCGGACCAGGAAGGTCAGAGTCGGGGCTCCTTTTCAGGGGAGCTGGTGTGGATCTGGAGCAACCAGATTCACGAGTCTTCTTAGTAGTTTCGTCGGCACAGGGACCACTAGCCAGCTGGCAAGTGACCGAGCCAACGCGTTGAGCCAAATAGAGCAGAAGGGCCCCACGCAGCACTCGTCGAGTGTGGAGGGCTGAACTTCGTTGCAAAAGTGGCTCAGGGTGGGGGCTTCTCAAACCCCGGTGCACAGCTTCGAGGGTCACTCGTGGGCTGCACGGTCAGCGTCTCGTGGTCAATTCAAGATGGCGTGCCCCACGCTTCCAGTTGCCTCCACGGGTCTCAGCTTTGCAGGGACTGTGGATCGGGCTGTTAGAAGGCAGGCAGGCTTGATCTCGTCGATCTCAGTCGCTCGAGTTCCGGCGGGAACTGCAACTAAGTAGACGTTGAGGGCTGGATGGTGCCTGCTGCTGCAGGGTGGTCACTCCTTGACCACAAGGGAGATTCTTCGGGCTTCCACGTTGAGATGGAGGGCGAAGGGTCCAGAATTTCGTTTCAAATGTTTCTTCCAGGAAATCTGATGTGCATTGGCACTGCTCCCACTCTTATTCGAATCTGGGGGGCGTGATTACCTGCTAGGTCCCCCCCTATGGGTGGGACCCAGGAAGTGGGTGGATACACCCCCTTCCTTTGATCCAGGCCGCCCTGGCACGAGGGCTGGAGTGCCCCAGAACCGGTTTGGCCGGATTATGCAAGGGGCAGCCTTGTGCGCCCCCAGCAGTGTCTGGTTTCTTTCAAACCTCCCTGCTACAATCCACTATCTCCTGTCTGGAGGGCGGTGACACCCTCCTGTGACAGGAAACCCTTTGTCCAGGACCCATTTGGTTGAGTTTCGGTCAACTGCAGGGGTCCAGACATTTGTCTGTGGCAGAGGCATCCATTTTGTGGATCTAAGGTCTTTGGAGAAATTAACCGCATTTAGTTAAAGCAACATGTCTTACCCCTCTAGAGGGGTGGAATGCCATCCCCGTCGCCAGAACTGGCGAGGGGATGGTATTCCAAATCGTATGACACCTTACACGACATGTTTTGATAAAGCCAAACCAAAGTTGCTATTTAACCGCGAGGATTATAAGGCACTTAAGAGTATATGGTATGGCATTATCCTGAAACAGCTTAGGGAGTTGTTCCCGACAGCTGCAGACAGGCTCAGCTCATGCTAGAGCTCCATCTCACATAAAACCACGCACTCTGCCTCCAGGATTGATGAGGCCTTCCATAGGAGTGACTCACAGGTTTACATGTGTCCAGATATAGGTTTAGATATAGGTATACTATATCTAAGCAAGGGGTGTTTACACCACCTTACCCCAGCTGAGTGATCAGCCAGTTGTGTCAATTTAAGAACCAGCCAGGGGTGGCAAAAGATATGCTGCAGCCCCTGGTAGGCCTTGGTGGCCCCTATGCCCTGGGCACCTATGGTGCATTATACAGGGGCTGACAAGGAGTCCATTTCCAATTGTGGTATGTACCTAGGGTACATGGAATCCATTTTACAGAGAGAGCAGATGGCCTGGGGCCCTGATTAGCAGGGAACCAGGTCAACTAAGTCAAAAAACCAGCTAAACACAGGCAAAAAATCCGGGGTAACCATAGTCAGGTAGCCACCTTCCTACATAACCCCCCCCCAAACGAAAGGAGATAAGGCTATCCTTGGCCAGGTAAGCCTATATTGCCTGAGTGGCCATATAAGGAAGTACCTGCACTAGCATGGGTACCCCCTGTCTCATGGTCCACTAAGCAGTCCCTCACCCTTGGGGTATCAGAGGGTCTCCACCATAGGGAATCACTACCTTGGGTGTGTTTATGCAAAGTTAAAGGCTGGTTTGGATATGGAGTATTGAAGCGAGGCTCTACTAATTTAGGGCTTAGCTTCCTCCAATTATCTTCCACCATGTGTGCCTTTCTCTCTTTAACTGAGTTGCACTGTGCTCTCAGGGTCAACCTCTGGCTACCTAAAGCTGGAGGCTGGGTCCCTCTGTTTGGCTTGCTGGAGGGACAGTTCAGGTTTGGGCCCCTTGGGTCCCAGGTTTGGCTGTGCCCAACAGAATCCATCTGTGGGAGGTCCCTGACTGTTTTTAAGGGGGCTCCCTCAGGAGTTTTTAAAGTTTTCACCTTACTAGGGCTACTAGTTTTGGTGCACCTAATCTTTTGATGGGGGTGCTTTATTTGACAGGGGGCCCTCTGGGTCTCACTGTCCTTCTTGTCCTCTGCAGCCCTGGGCTGGCTAAGGCAAGGTAGAGAGGGGCAGGTTACCTGCTCCAGACTGGGTCCCACCTGAGAAGGGTCCACCGCCATCAGAGGCTCTGTCAGGCCAGGCCTAACAACCTCTGGGGCAGTTCCTTCATCAGGGGTAAGATCAGTTCCCTGAGGAGGCTGATCCTGTCCTAAAGTCTGGTGAGGGGGAGATTTCTCTTCCTCCTCCATGCTCTCAGTTTGTGTGGAGTTATCCATCATTTCAGGCTTCACAACACACATATCAGTTTGAGTTTGGGCTGTGGCCATCACAGCCCCACCAACCTTTTCAGGAGGAGACTCAGTTTGGGTTTCTGCTGTTATCATAACAGCTTTGCTATTCTGTTCAGGAAGAGCTTTTGCTAAAGATGGGGCAGGGAGTTTCTCAGCCCTACCAACCTTTTCAGGAAGGACATCTTGAATTGGGGCTGTAGCCATTACAGCCCCACTAACCTTTCCATTGGAATTCACCATTCTAGAATGGGTTTCCTGTTCAACCTCAGCCCAGGCTGAGATCTCCAAATCATTACCAAGTAGGCAGTCTACAGGCAAGTTTGGTGACACTGCCACTCTCTTTGGGCCAATGACACCTCCCCAGCTGAGACTTACTACTGCCATGGGATGATTTGTTTGGATTCCATCAATGTTTGTAACCTGGTATGTGGCACCAGGTAAAAGTTGCTTAGAGGGGACTATGCCATCAGCCACCATGGTGATGCTAGCCCCTGTGTCTCTAAAAGCTTCAACTTTCAAACCATTGATGATGGGTTCTTGTCTATACTTGCTCAAAGTATTTGGGCAAGCAGAGAAGTTGGCAAACCCCATGCCAGTCTCATAAACAAGATCATTGGGTGATGGGGACCTGGATAGGCCAGGGTCCACCTGAGCTCCAACAGTAAACCCACCCAGATTCCTGGGTGTGCTTCCACTTCCTGGGGGATTACTGCTGACAGTAACAGGAGGTGTTGAAGCTGGCTTTGGAGGTACATTTTCTTTATTGTTAATCTTGGGACAACAGTTGTCTGTTTTGTAATGCCCCACCTGTTTACAGGGATAACAATAAGGCGTTTTCTCAGTTGAAGAAGTGTCTTGGGACCCACCCCCATCCTTGGAGTTTTGGGGCCCTGGGGAAGTCTTTTCTTTACTTTTATCCCCACCCTTATCTTGAGGCTTGGTAGACTCCTTCTTCTGGTTACTGTCCTGATTCTTAGGCCTAATCCTGGTTCTGACCCACTTGTCTGCCTTCTTTCCCAATTCTTGGGGAGAGGTCAGATCAGAGTCCACCAGGTGCTGGTGTAAGAGCTGGTTCTGACAATTACTTAGGATCTGCTCCCTCATAATCAAATTATACAATCCTGTAAAGTCATGTACTTTGCTGCCATGTAGCCAACCCTCCAGAGCCTTAGTTGCACAATCTACAAAATCAGTCCAGTCCTGTGTCTGTGTCTTCTGGGTGTCTCTGAACTTCAACCTGTACTGTTCAGTGGTTAAGCCAAACCCATCTATTAGGACACTCTTCAGGACTTTGTAATTGTTTGCATCCTCATGTCTGACAGTGAGGAGCTTATCTCTCCCTTTCTCTGAAAAGGAGTACCATAAGATTGCTGCCCACTGTTCCTCAGGAACCTGCTGTACCATGCAGGCTCTCTCAAGAGCAGTTATCCACTTGTGGATGTCATCCCCTTCCTTGTAGGGGGGCACAATCTTTGTCAGGTTTCTACTATCATAGGACCTGGGTTTCTCTTTAGGAATATTGCTGCCACCAGTGGCATCTAAGCCACACAATTTTTTCTCTCTTGCCAGGGCAAGTTTAGCTTGAGCTAAGGTAAGTCTAGCTTGACTCAGGGCTACCTCCTCTCTCTCTATTTGGAGTTTGACAGCCCTCATTCTAGCCCTATGCTCAGCTTTCTGAGAAGCAGTCATGCCTCTCTCTGATTCTCTGGAGGCACTAGAAATATGAGAGTCCCCTGAGGGAGATCTCACTCTTCTGTTGCCTGGGAGAATCCCATGGTGGGTTCTGGGGAGGTGCTGGCCCTCTCCATTCCCCAGTAGGTCCAAGTTGGCCTGGCTAAGCCTGGCAACTGGAACCTGGCTACCCCTCTGATCCTGATCTTCTAAGTCCTCAACTTCTGAGTCCTCCTCCTCCTCTTCTTCTTCCTCATCTTCCTCCTGAGGGGGGTCAGTTACAGGGGGGTTCCCTCCATTTCCTGTTTCTAGGGAAGCTTACTTTGCCCTTTCTAAGTCATCCTGCTCTAGGATTTCTACCAGGATTTGGCAGGTGGGGCTTCTGCCCCTTTTTAACCCTCTTGCTTTGCACAAGGCAATCAAGTCTCTGCGGGTTAGTTTGTCATATCCAAAAGTTGCCTGGGTAAGGTCAACTGTCACAGGAGTAGACCCTGAGGCTTTTCCTGTGTCAGACATGGCTGCTAGTGAGGTGTAAGTGGTGCACTTACCTACACTAAGTGTTTTCCTACTGTACCTTGCTAGTGAGTTGTAGTCAGGGTGTGCTAATCCCTTTAATCTACAACTACTAAGTTCAGTAGAACTTAATATGCTAAGCTTTTGATTTATATGTACCTAAAGGTACTTGATGTGATCTTTCAATTTGATACAAAGATTGCAATGGTAAAACAACAGCAAGCTCAAATCCGCACCGCTGCTCACCAATGTGAGAAGTTGGCCTGATAGGTGATGTTTCCAATTCTGGAACCACCTATTATCAGACCAAACAATCCCTTATGGTGTCTGGTTGTAAGTCAACCTTATTAGACAAGCTATCCTAGGGGTAGCATGGACTAAGCAGCCTAAAGGCTTAACTTAAGAGGTCGTGTTAAGCGAGCTGTTTTACCACATACAATCCTGTAGTACCAAATGAAAGGACACCACACAAGTATATATTATAAAAATATATGTATTTATTACTAAAAACAATCCCCAGTATTCTTTATGAATAAAGGGGCACAAGCGTTAAATCAAAAGCACTGTTTAAACATACAAAGTTGCACAATTATGGATGAGGGCAGGGGGCCACTCAAACCATATACTAAACAAGTGGTATAAGAGATGCCACTCGAGCAGTGGTTAGGCCTAGGGCCTAGAGAATCGCTGGGAGCAGTCTGGACAAGCAATGCTGAAGTCGGGAATGGCCCTCGGGATTCGGGAGATGTGCGGAAAGCGCACGCATGCACCAATGTTAACCAATGGTGCGTAAAAGTTGTAAAGTTAAAGTTAAAGGACACTTCCGCTGAACCTAGAGGAACAAAACTTAACACACAGACCCTAGAGATGTGCACCAGTGTGGGAACACCGGCGGAGCAAAGTTACCTCACCCACAGGAAGTGGGTGCACAGGGTCGAAGTGGCGTCGGGTTTTGACACGCAGGCTCTTGGTGCTTGAAGCTGAAAGGGCTGCAGGCGGGTTGAAGATGAAGTGTCCGGTGGAGTCCAAGGGTGGACTCAAGTCGAAGGGTACCTGAAAGCAGAGGGGATAGAGTCTGGGTCACTCAGCAGTGACCAGGGTGGAACCAGGACGGAACCAGGCAATGTCGGGCGCAATCAGGTGGTCGTCGAGGAGCTTCTCTCCGCTGTCACGTGGGCTCTGGGGCATCTGCGATGTCCAGGAGCAGGTCACGATCTGTCCCACGCAGGCTCTCACCGTCGGTGCAGTAGGCTTCAAGTTTGGAGCAAACAAGCCTTGGCAAGAGCAATCCACGCGGTATCAAAAGATTGCTTCTCACTCGGACCAGGAAGGTCAGAGTCGGGGCTCCTTTTCAGGGGATCTGGTGTGGATCTGGAGCAACCAGATTCACGAGTCTTCTTAGTAGTTTCGTAGGCACAGGGACCACTAGCCAGCTGGCAAGTGACCGGGCCAACGCGTTGAGCCAAATAGAGCAGAAGGGTCCCACGCAGCACTCGTCGAGTGTGGAGGGCTGAACTTCGGCTCAGGAGTAGCTCAGGATGGGGGCTTCTCAAAGCCCGGTGCACAGCTTCGAGGATCACTCGTGGGCTGCACGGTCAGCGTCTCGTGGTCAATTCAAGATGGCGTGCCCCACGCTTCCGGTCGCCTCCACGGGTCTCTGCTTTGCAGGGACTGTGGATCGGGCTGTTAGAAGGCAGGCAGGCTTGATCTCGTCGATCTCAGTCGCTCGAGTTCCGGCGGGAACTGCAACTAAGTAGACGTCGAGGGCTGGATGGTGCCTGCTGCTGCAGGGTGGTCACTCCTTGACCACAAGGGAGATTCTTCGGGCTTCCACGTTGAGATGGAGGGCGAAGGGTCCAGAATTTCGTTTCAAATGTTTCTTCCAGGAAATCTGATGTGCATTGGCACTGCTCCCACTCTTATTCGAATCTGGGGGGCGTGATTACCTGCTAGGTCCCCCCCTATGGGTGGGACCCAGGAAGTGGGTGGATACACCCCCTTCCTTTGATCCAGGCCGCCCTGGCACGAGGGCTGGAGTGCCCCAGAACCGGTTTGGCCGGATTATGTAAGGGGCAGCCTTGTGCGCCCCCAGCAGTGTCTGGTTTCTTTCAAACCTCCCTGCTACAATTCACTATCTCCTGTCTGGAGGGCGGTGACACCCTCCTGTGACAGGAAACCCTTTGTCCAGGACCCATTTGGTTGAGTTTCGGTCAACTGCAGGGGTCCAGACATTTGTCTGTGGCAGAGGCATCCATTTTGTGGATCTAAGGTCTTTGGAGAAATTAACCGCATTTAGTTAAAGCAACATGTCTTACCCCTCTAGAGGGGTGGAATGCCATCCCCGTCGCCAGAACTGGCGAGGGGATGGTATTCCAAATCGTATGACACCTTACACGACATGTTTTGATAAAGCCAAACCAAAGTTGCTATTTAACCGCGAGGATTATAAAGCACTTAAGAGTATATGGTATGGCATTATCCTGAAACAGCTTAGGGAGTTGTTCCCGACAGCTGCAGACAGGCTCAGCTCATGCTAGAGCTCCATCTCACATAAAACCACGCACTCTGCCTCCAGGATTGATGAGGCCTTCCATAGGAGTGACTCACAGGTTTACATGTGTCCAGATATAGGTTTAGATATAGGTATACTATATCTAAGCAAGGGGTGTTTACGCCACCTTACCCCAGCTGAGTGATCAGCCAGTTGTGTCAATTTAAGAACCAGCCAGGGGTGGCAAAAGATATGCTGCAGCCCCTGGTAGGCCTTGGTGGCCCCTATGCCCTGGGCACCTATGGTGCATTATACAGGGGCTGACAAGGAGTCCATTTCCAATTGTGGTATGTACCTAGGGTACATGGAATCCATTTTACGGAGAGAGCAGATGGCCTGGGGCCCTGATTAGCAGGGAACCAGGTCAACTAAGTCAAAAAAACAGCTAAACACAGGCAAAAAATCCGGGGTAACCATAGTCAGGTAGCCACCTTCCTACACCCACGCTTCCGGTCACCTCCACGGGTCTCAGCTCTGCAGGGACTGTGGATCGGGCTGTTGGAAGGCAGGCAAGCTTGATCTCGTCGATCTCTGTCGCTTGAGTTCCGGCGGGAACTGCGACAAATCAGACGTCGATGGCTGGATGGTGCCTGTTTGCACAGGGTGGTCACTCCTTGACCACAAGGGAGATTCTTCGGGCTTCTACGTCGAGTAGGATGTCGAAGGGTCCAGAGTTTCGTTTCTTATGTTTCATCAGGATAATCTGAAGTGTCTTGGCACTGCTCCCACTCTTATTCGAATCTGGGGGGCTGGATTACCTGCTAGGTCCCCTCCTATGGGTGGGACCCAGGAAGTGGGTGGATACACCCCCTTCCTTTGATCCAGGCCGCCCTGGCACGAGGGCTGGAGTGCCCCAGAACCGGTTTGGCCGGATTATGCAAGGGGCAGCCTTGTGCGCCCCAAGCAGTGTCTGGTTTCTTTCAAACCTCCCTGCTACAATCCACTATCTACTGTCTGGAGTGTGGTAACACCCCCCTGCGACAGGAAACCCTTTGTCCAGGCCCCATTTGGCTGAGTTTCGGTCAGCTTCAGGGGGTCAGACTCTTGTCTGTGGCAGAGGCATCCATTTTGTGGATCTAAGGTCCTTTTAGAAATTAACCGCATTTAAGTAAAGTAACATGTCTTACCCCTCTAGAGGGGTGGAATGCTATCCCCGTCGCCAGAACTGGCGAGGGGATAGTATTCCAAATCGTATGACACCTTACACGACATGTTTTGATAAGCCAAACCAAAGTTGCTATATAACCGCGAGGATTATAAGGCACTTAAGAGTATATGGTATGGCATTATCCTGAAACAGCTTAGGGGGTTGTTCCCGACAGCTGCAGACAGGCTCAGCTCATGCTAGAGCTCCATCTCACATTGAACCACGCACTCTGCCTCCAGGATTGATGAGGCCTTCCATAGGAGTGGCTCACAGGTTGATATGTGTCCAGATATAGGTTTAGATATAGGTATACTATATCTAAGTAAGGGGTGATTACACCACCTTACCCCAGCTGATTGATCAGCCAGTTGTGTCAATTTAAGAACCAGCCAGGGGTGGCAAAAGATATGCTGCAGCCCCTGGTAGGCCTTGGTGGCTCCTATGCCCTGGGCACCTATAGTGCATTATACAGGGGCTGACAAGGAGTCCATTTCCAATTGTGGTATGTACCTAGGGTACATGGAATGCATTTTACAGAGAGAGCAGATGGCCTGGGGCCCTGATTAGCAGGGAACCAGGTCAACTAAGTCAAAAAACCAGCTAAACACAGGCAAAAAATCTGGGGTAACCATAGTCAGGTAGCCACCTTCCTACACTTTTGTAAAAGGTTACAAAGAAATTAGGTTCAACTTTTGCACCTGCTGCTGTAACCCTTGCTTGGCTAAAAATTCGTCCCCGCTGATTCGCGGATTTTACCGCGATTTCGCGAGATTCGTGGATCGCGAAATCGCGGAAAATCCGCAAATTCGCCCGCGAAACGGATTTTACGCCCACCCTTAACCAAGAGCAACCAGGGGGACCAAGCACAGCCAGGGGGACCAAGAACAGCCTGGGGGACCAAGAGCAACCAGGGGGACCAAGCACAGACTGGGGGACCATGCACAGCCTGGGGGACCAAGCGCAGCCTGGGGGACCAAGAGCAACCGGGGGACCAAGCACAGCCTGCGGGACCAAGCACAGCCAGGGGGACCAAGAGCAACCAGGGGGACCAAGCGCAGCCTGGGGGACCAAGAGCAATCAGGGGGACCAAGCACACCCTGGGGGACCAAGAGCAACCAGGGGGACCAAGCACAGCCTGGGGTACCAAGCACAGCCTGGGGGACCAAGCACAGCCTGGGGGACCAAGAGCAACCAGGGGGACCAAGCACAGCCTCGGGGACCAAGCACAGCCTGGGGGACCAAGAGCAAGCAGGGGGACTAAGCACAGCCTGGAGTACCAAGCACAGCCTGGGGGACCAAGCACAGCCTGGGGGACTAAGCACAGCCTGGGGGACCAAGCACAGCCTGGGGGACCAAGAGCAACCAGGGGGACCAAGCACAGCCTGGGGGACCAAGCACAGCCTGGGGGACCAAGAGCAACCAGGGGGACCAAGCACAGCCTGGGGTACCAAGCAAAGCCTGGGGGACCAAGAACAGCCTGGGGGACCAAGAGCAACCAGGGGGACCAAGCACAGCCTGGGGGACCAAGCACAGCCTGGGGGACCAAGCACAGCCTGGGGGACCAAGAGCAACCAGGGGGACCAAGCACAGCCTGGGGGACCAAGCACAGCACAGCCAAGGGGGACCAAGAGCAACCAGGGGGACCAAGCACAGCCTGGGGGACCAAGCACAGCCTGGGGGACCAAGAGCAACAAGGGGGACCAAGCACAGCCTGGGGGACCAAGCACTGCCTGGGGGACCAAGAGCAACCAGGGGGACCAAGCACAGCCTGGGGGACCAAGCACAGCCTGGGGGACCAAGCACAGCCTGGAGGACCAAGAGCAACCAGGGGGACCAAGCACAGCCTGGGGGACCAAGCACAGCCTGGGGGACCAAGAGCAACCAGGGGGACCAAGCACAGCCTGGGAGACCAAGCACAGCCTGGGGGACCAAGAGCAACCAGGGGGACCAAGCACAGCCTGGGGGACCAAGAGCAACCAGGGGGACCAAGCACAGCATGGGGGACCAAGCACAGCCTGGGGGACCAAGAGCAATCAGGGGGACCAAGCACAGCCTGGGGGACCAAGCACAGCCTGGGGGACGAAGCACAGCCTGGGGGACAAAGAGCAACAAGGGGGACCAAGCACAGCCAGGGGTACCAAGCACAGCCAGGGGTACCAAGCACAGCCTGGGTGTAGGAGAGTAGGGTCTGCTATCCTATGGTCACCCCAAATTTTTGCTTTTTGCTTCACTGGTTTTCGACTACTGAGGCTGTGGGCCTGCTGATCAGACCCCCAGCCTGCTGTTCTCTCACTAAATTACTGACACATGTGCTATAGGCACATACCAATTGGAAATGGACTCCTTGTCAGCCCCTGTATAATGCACTATAGGTGCCCAGGGGATAGGGGCCACCAAGGCCTACCAGGGGCTGCAGCATATCTTTTGCCACCCCTGGCTGGTTCTTAAATTGACACAACTGGCTGATCACTCAGCTGGGGTAAGGTGGTGTAATCACCCCTTGCTTAGATATAGTATACCTATATCTAAACCTATATCTGGACACATGTAAACCTGTGAGCCACTCCTATGGAAGGCCTCATCAATCCTGGAGGCAGGGTGCGTGGTTTTATGTGAGATGGAGCTCTAGCATGAGCTGAGCCTGTCTGCAGCTGTCGGGAACAACTCCCTAAGCTGTTTCAGGATAATGCCATACCATATACTCTTAAGTGCCTTATAATCCTCGCGGTTAAATAGCAACTTTGGTTTGGCTTTATCAAAACATGTCGTGTAAGGTGTCATACGATTTGGAATACTATCCCCTCGCCAGTTCTGGCGACGGGGATAGCATTCCACCCCTCTAGAGGGGTAAGACATGTTCCTTTACTGTAATGCGGTTAATTTCTCCAAAGACCTTAGATCCACAAAATGGATGCCTCTGCCACAGACAAATGTCTGGACCCCTGCAGCTGACCGAAACTCAGCCAAAGGGGTCCTGGACAAAGGGTTTCCTGTCACAGGAGGGTGTCACCACCCTCCAGACAGGAGATAGTGGATTGTAGCAGGGAGGTCTGAAAGAAACCAGACACTGCCTGGGGCGCACAAGGCTGCCCCTTGCATAATCCGGCCAAACCGGTTCTGGGGCACTCCAGCCCTCGTGCCAGGGTGGCCTGGATCAAAGGAAAGGGGTGTATCCACCCCCTTCATGGGTCCCACCCATAGGGGGGGACCTAGCAGGTAATCACGCCCCCCAGATTCGAATAAGAGTGGGAGCAGTGCCAATGCACATCAGATTTCCTGGAAGAAACATTAGAAATGAAACTCTGGACCCTTGGACCTCCATCTCAACGTGGAAGCCCGAAGAATCTCCCTTGTGGTCAAGGAGTGACCACCCTGCAGCAGCAGGCACCATCCAGCCCTCGACGTCTACTTAGTTGCAGTTCCCGCCGGAACTCGAGCGACTGAGATCGACGAGATCAAGCTTGCCTGCCTTCCAACAGCCCGATCCACAGTCCCTGCAGAGCTGAGACCCGTGGAGGCGACCGGAAGCGTGGGGCACGCCATCTTGAATTGACCACGAGACGCTGACCGTGCAGCCCACGAGTAACCCTCGAAGCTGTGCACCGGGGTTTATGAAGCCCCCACCCTGAGCTACTTCTGAGCCGAAGTTCAGCCCTCCACACTCGACGAGTGCTGCGTGGGGCCCTTCTGCTCCATTTGGCTCAACGCATTGGCCCGGTCACTTGCCCGCTGGCTAGTGGTCCCTGTGCCGACGAACCTACAAAGAAGACTCGTGAATCTGGTTGCTCTAGATCCACACCAGCTCCCCTGAAAAGGAGCCCCGACTCTGACCTTCCTGGTCCGAGTGAGAAGCAATCTTCCGATCCCGCGTGGATTGCTTTTGCCAAGTGTTTTTTGCTCCAAACTTGAAGCCGACTGCACCGACGGTGAGAGCCTACGTGGGACAGATCGTGACCTGCTCCTGGACGTCGCAGATGCCCCAGAGCCCACGTGACAGCGGAGAGAAGCTCCTCGACGACCACCTGATTGCGCCCGACATTGCCTGGTTCCGTCCTGGTTCCACCCTGGTCACTGCTGAGTGACCCAGACTCTGTCCCCTCTGCTTTCAGGTACCCTTCAACTTGAGTCCACCCTTGGACTCCACCGGACACTTCATCTTCAACCCGCCTGCAGCCCCTTCAGCTTCAAGCACCAAGAGCCTGCGTGTCAAAACCCGACGCCACTTCGACCCTGTGCACCCACTTCCTGTGGGTGAGGTAACTTTGCTCCGCCGGTGTTCCCACACTGGTGCACATCTCTAGGGTCTGTGTGTTAAGTTTTGTTCCTCTAGGTCCAGCGGAAGTGTCCTTAAACTTTAACTTTATGACTTTTACGCACCATTGCTTAACATTGGTGCATGCGTGCGCTTTCCGCACATCTCCCGAATCCCGAGGGCCATTCCCGACTTCAGCATTGCTTGTCCTGACTGCTCCCAGCGATTCCCTAGGCCCTAGGCCTAACCACTGCTCGAGTGGCATCTCTTATACCACTTGTTTAGTATATGGTTTGAGTGGCCACCCGCCCTCATCCATAATTGTGCAACTTGTATGTTTAAACAGTGCTTTTGATTTAACGCTTGTGCCCCTTTATTCATAAAGAATACTGGGGATTGTTTTTAGTAATAAACACATATATTTTTATAATATATACTTGTGTGGTGTCCTTTCATTTGATATTACAGGATTGTATGTGGTAAAACAGCTCGCTTAACACGACCTCTTAAGTTAAGCCTTTAGGCTGCTTAGTCCATGCTACACCATAAGGGATTGTTTGGTCTCATAATAGGTGGTTCCAGAATTGGAAACATCACCTATCAGGCCAACTTCTCACATTGGTGAGCAGCGGTGCGGATTTGAGCTTGCTGTTGTTTTACCATTGCAATCTTTGTATCAAATTGAAAGATCACATCAAGTACCTCTAGGTACATATAAATCAAAAGCTTAGCATATTAAGTTCTACTGAACTTAGTAGTTGTAGATTAAAGGGATTAGCACACCCTGACTACAACTCACTAGTAAGGTACAGTAGGAAAACACTTAGTGTAGGTAAGTGCACCACTTACACCTCACTAGCAGCCATGTCTGACACAGGAAAAGCCTCAGGGTCTACTCCTGTGACAGTTGACCTTACCCAGGCAACTTTTGGATATGACAAACTAACCCGAAGAGACTTGATTGCCTTGTGCAAAGCAAGAGGGTTAAAAAGGGGCAGAAGCCCCACCTGCCAAATCCTGGTAGAAATCCTAGAGCAGGATGACTTAGAAAGGGCAAAGGTAGCTTCCCTAGAAACAGGAAATGGAGGGAACCCCCCTGTAACTGACCCCCCTCAGGAGGAAGATGATGAAGAAGAAGAGGAGGAGGAGGAGGACTCAGAAGTTGAGGACTTAGAAGATCAGGATCAGAGGGGTAGCCAGGTCCCAGTTGCCAGGCTTAGCCAGGCCAACTTAGACCTACTGGGGAATGGAGAGGGCCAGCACCTCCCCAGATCCCACAATGTTATTCTCCCAGGCAACAGAAGAGTGAGATCTCCCTCAGGGGATTCTCATATTTCTAGTGCCTCCAGAGAATCACAGAGAGGCATGACTGCTTCTCAAAAGCTAGAGCATAGGGCCAGAATGAGGGCTGTCAAACTCCAGATAGAGAGGGAGGAGGTAGCCTTGGCTCAAGCTAGACTTGCCTTGGCAAGAGAGCAGAAATTAAGTGGCTTAGATGCCACTGGTGGCAGCAAATTTCCAAGAGAAAAAGACAGGGGCTATGACAATAGAAACCTGACAAAAATGGTGCCCCCCTTTAAAGAAGGGGATGACATCCACAAATGGATGACTGCTCTTGAGAGAGCCTGCATGGTACAGCAGGTTCCTGAGGATCAGTGGGCTGCAATTTTATGGTACTCCTTTTCTGAGAAAGGGAGGGACAGGCTCCTCACAGTTAGACCTGAGGATGCCAAAAATTACACTGTCTTGAAGAGTGCTCTTATTGAAGGGTTTGGCCTAACCACTGAGCAATACAGGTTGTTGTTCAGAGACACCCAAAAAGCACAGACTCAAGACTGGACTGATTTCGTTGAGTGTGCCACTAAGGCTTTGGAGGGTTGGTTGCAGGGAAGTAAAGTTTCAGACTATACAGGATTGTACAATCTTATGATGAGAGAACAGATCCTTAATAACTGTACAAACCAGCTGTTGCATCAATACCTTATTGACTCTGATCTGACCTCTCCCCAAGAATTGGGAAAGAAGGCAGACAAATGGGTCAGAACAAGGATTAAGCAGAAACCCCAGAACCAAGGTGGTGACCAGAAGAAAACAGACCGGAAGGGTGGTAATCAGAATCAGAAAGATAAAGAAAAAGACCAGAAGTCTTCAGGCCCCCAAACTAATAGTAAGGAGGGTGGTTCCCAAAATGGAAACAAGAAGAAGAAGAACAAAGGTCCAAAGACACCTTGGTGTAATACCTGCAAATCAGTTTCACACTGGGGCAGTGAGTGCACCAAGGCAAATCCAGTTCCCACCACTACAGCTCCTAAAGCAACTGCAACCCCAAGTACAGTAAGCAGTGGTGGAACACAGTCCAAGGGTGTAGCTGGGTTGACCCTGGGTATTGAAGTAGGATCTGGCCTAGTCAGAATCCCTACACAGGCAGTTCTCCTGTATGATGTGGACATTGAGTTGCCCACTGCAGTAAGCCCCAGTAACCTGGGCAAATACAGGCAGACTCCCTTAATTAATGAGAAACTGGCTCAAGCCTACAGGGACACATGTGCCAGTGTCACAATGGTGACACCTGACTTTGTGGACCCTGGACAGATTGTACTAGGTGAGAGCTACCTAGTGACCAATGCAAGCAACTCCACTACTTCCCATAGTGTGGCAGTTGTGAACTTCTCCTGGGGAGGGGTTGATGGCCTAAAGAAGGTTGTGGTGAGTGCAGACCTACCAGTAGACTGTCTGTTAGGCAATGACCTTGAAAGCTCAGCATGGTCAGAAGTGGAGTACAGGACTCATGCAGAAATGCTAGGGATTTCAGAGCATGTCCTTGCCATGACAAGGGCTCAGGCTAAGAAGTGCCTTCCTGAACCAGTGGTGGATCTTGGAACAATAGACCAACCACAACCCAAGAGAAGGAGCAAGAGAGGAAAGGCTGAGCCTTCCACCTTGCCCCAGGTTGAGGATCAAGTTTCAGAGGAAACTGATTCTGCAGTCCAGGAGGAGACTGTCTCTGAGGAACTTGAACCTGACCAGGTTGAGTTTCTGGGGACAGGGGGACCCTCCAGGGCAGACCTGAGGCAGGCTCAATTAGATTGCCCTTCCCTTGAACCCCTCAGACAGCAGGCTGCTGCTGAGGCTGCTGGGGATGCCCAAGGTACCCATACTGTGTATTGGGATGATGGACTCCTTTACTCAGAGGCTAGAAACCCCAAGCCTGGCATGACCAGGAGGTTGGTTATACCTCTGCAGTGTAGGGGGTTTCTTCTTACCTTGGCCCATGATATTCCCCTTGCAGGACACTTAGGCCAGAACAAGACGTGGGACAGGCTTGTTTCACACTTTCACTGGCCTCACATGTCAGAGGATGTCAAGGAGTTTTGTCGCTCCTGTGTCACTTGCCAAGCCAGTGGTAAGTCAGGTGGCACAACAAAGGCCCCCCTAATACCACTACCTGTGGTGGGGGTTCCCTTTGAAAGAGTTGGAATTGATATTGTGGGTCCAATGGACCCCCAAACAGCATCTGGGAACAGGTTTATACCGGTGGTAGTGGATCATGCCACCAGGTATCCAGAGGCTATTCCCCTGAGGACCACCACAGCACCTGTGGTGGCAAAAGCCCTCATTGCAGTTTTCTCAAGAGTGGGCTTCCCAAAGGAGGTGTTATCAGATAGGGGCACCAATTTTATGTCTAGCTATCTGAAAGCAATGTGGAAGGAATGTGGAGTAAACTATAAGTTTACCACCCCATATCATCCACAATGCAATGGGCTTGTGGAGAGATTTAACAAGACCCTTAAAGGCATGATAAAAGGATTACCAGAGAAGCTCAGGCGGAAATGGGACATTCTTTTACCCTGCCTGCTCTTTGCTTACAGAGAGGTCCCACAGAAGGGGGTTGGCTACAGCCCTTTTGAACTTTTGTTTGGCCACCCTGTGAGGGGTCCATTGTGTTTGGTGAAGGAAGGATGGGAGTTACCTCTCAAAAAGCCCAAACTAGACATAGTGGACTATGTACTTGGTCTCCGCTCCAGGATGGCTGAATACATGGAAAGAGCATCCAAAAACCTGGAGGCCAGCCAAGAATTGCAGAAAGCTTGGCATGACCAAAAGGCTGTACTGGTAGAGTTCCAACCAGGACAGAAGGTGTGGGTACTGGAGCCAGTGGCTCCAGCAGCACTCCAGGACAAATGGAGTGGACCCTATCCTATCATTGAGAAGAAGGGGGAAGTCACTTACTTGGTTGACTTTGGAACACCCAGGAGCCCTCACAGGGTAATCCATGTGAACCGTTTGAAAGCATTTGTGGACAGGGAGGACATGAGCTTGCTCATGGCCACAGATGGGGATCAGGAGGAAGAGAGTGACCCTCTCCCAGACCTGCTTTCCCAGAACCCTGATGATGGTTCAGTTGATGGAGTAGCCTTGGCAGGCAGCCTCACTGACCAGCAACAGATGGACTGCAGACAAGTTTTGCAGGCCCACAGGCATTTGTTTTCACTCACACCCAGCCAGACTGACTGGTGTACCCATGTAGTGGACACTGGTGACAGTCTGCCTGTGAAGAATAAGATCTACAGGCAACCTGACCATGTCAGGGATTGCATCAAGGCTGAGGTGCAAAAGATGTTGGAGCTTGGAGTGATTGAGCCATCAGAGAGCCCATGGGCCAGCCCAGTAGTCCTGGTACCAAAACCTCATACCCAAGATGGAAAGAGAGAAATGAGGTTTTGCGTGGACTACAGGGGTCTCAATGCTGTCACTAGGACAGATGCTCACCCCATTCCAAGAGCAGATGAGCTCATTGACAGATTGGCTTCTGCCAAGTTTCTGAGCACATTTGACCTGACAGCTGGCTACTGGCAAATCTGATTAGCTGTGGAGTCAAAAGCCAAAACAGCATTCTCTACCCCTAGTGGACATTATCAGTTTGTGGTAATGCCCTTTGGTTTGAAGAATGCACCTGCCACTTTCCAAAGGTTGGTGTAGGAGAGTAGGGTCTGCTATCCTATGGTCACCCCAAATTTGTGCTTTTTGCTTCACTGGTTTTCGACTACTGAGGCTGTGGGCCTGCTGATCAGACCCCCAGCCTGCTGTTTTCTCACTAAATTAATGACACATGTGCTATAGGCACATACCAATTGGAAATGGACTCCTTGTCAGCCCCTGTAGAATGCACTATAGGTGCACAGGGCACAGGAGCCACTAAGGCCTACCAGGGGCTGCAGCATATCTTTTGCCACCCCTGGCTGGTTCTTAAATTGACACAACTGGCTGATCACTCAGCTGGGGTAAGGTGGTGTACACACCCCTTACTTAGATATAGTATACCTATGTCTAAACCTATATCTGGACACATGTAAACCTGTGAGCCACTCCTATAGTCAGGCCTCACCAATCCTGGAGGCTGGGTGCATGGTTTTATGTGAGATGGAGCTCTAGCATGAGCTGAGCCTGTCTGCAGCTGTCGGGAACAAATCCCTAAGCTGTTTCAGGATAATGCCATACCATATACTATTAAGTGCCTTATAATCCTCGCGGTTATTTAGCAACTTTGGTTTGGCTTTATCAAAACATGTCGTGTAAGGTGTCATACGCTTTGAAATACCATCCCCTCGCCAGTTCTGGCGACGGGGATGGCATTCCACCCCTCTAGAGGGGTAAGACATGTTACTTCACTTTAATGCGGTTGATTTCTCCAAAGGCCTTAAGATCCACAAAATGGATGCCTCTGCCACAGACAAATGTCTGGACCCCTGGAGCTGACCGAAACTCAGTCAAGGGGGTCCTGGACAAAGGGTTTCCTGTCACAGGAGGGTGTCACCGCCCTCCAGACAGGAGATAGTGTATTGTAGCAGGGAGGTTTGAAAGAAACCAGACACTGCCTGGGGCGCACAAGGCTGCCCCTTGCATAATCCGGCCAAACCGGTTCTGGGGCACTCCAGCCCTCGTGCCAGGGCGGCCTGGATCAAAGGAAGGGGGTGTATCCACCCACTTCCTGGGTCCCACCCATAGGAGGGGACCTAGCAGGTAATCACGCCCACCAGATTCGAATAAGAGTGGGAGCAGTGCCAATGCACATCAGATTTCCTGGAAGAAACATTTGAAACGATATTCTGGACCCTTCGCCCTCCATCTCAACGTGGAAGCCCGAAGAATCTCCCTTGTGGTCAAGGAGTGACCACCCTGCAGCAGCAGGCACCATCCAGCCCTCGACGTCTACTTAGTTGCAGTTCCCGCCGGAACTCGAGCGACTTAGATCAACGAGATCAAGCCTGCCCAGCTTCTAACAGCCCGATCCACAGTCCCTGCAAAGCTGAGACCCGTGGAGGCGACCGGAAGCGTGGGGCACGCCATCTTGAAGTGACCACGAGACGCTGACCGTGCAGCCCACGAGTGACCCTCGAAGCTGTGCACCGGGCTTTGAGAAGCCCCCACCCTGAGCTACTCCTGAGCCGAAGTTCAGCCCTCCACACTCGACGAGTGCTGCGTGGGGCCCTTTGGCACGATTTGGCTCAACGCGTTGGCCCGATCACTTGCCAGCTGGCTTGTGGTCCCTGTGCCGACGAACTACCTAAGAAGACTTGTGATTCTGGTTGCTCCAGATCCACACCAGCTCCCCTGAAAAGGAGCCCCGACTCTGACCTTCCTGGTCCGAGTGAGAAGCAATCTTCCGATCCTGCGTGGATTGCTCTTACCAAGGCTTGTTTGCTCCAAACTTGAAGCCGACTGCACCGACGGTGAGAGCCTGCGTGGGACAGATCGTGACCTGCTCCTGGACGTCGCAGATGCCCCAGAGCCCACGTGACAGCGGAGAGAAGCTCCTCGACGACCACCTGATTGCGCCCGACATTGCCTGGTTCCGTCCTGGTTCCACCCTGGTCACTGCTGAGTGACCCAGACTCTGTCCCCTCTGCTTTCAGGTACTCTACAACTTGAGTCCACCCTTGGACTCCACCGGACACTTCATCTTTAACCCGCCTGCAGCCCTTTCAGCTCCAAGCACCAAGAGCCTGCGTGTCAAAACCCGACGCCACTTCGACCCTGTGCACCCACTTCCTGTGGGTGAGGTAACTTTGCTCCGCCGGTGTTCCCACACTGGTGCACACCTCTAGGGTCTGTCTGTTAAGTTTTGTTCCTCTAGGTTCAGCGGAAGTGTCCTTAAACTTTAACTCTTTGACTTTTACGCACCATTGGTTAACATTGGTGCATGCGTGCGCTTTCCGCACATCTCCCGAATCCCGAGGGCCATTCCCGACTTCAGCATTGCTTGTCCTGACTGCTCCCAGCGATTCCCTAGGCCCTAGGCCTAACCACTGCTCGAGTGGCATCTCTTATACCACTTGTTTAGTATATGGTTTGAGTGGCCACCCGCCCTCATCCATAATTGTGCAACTTGTATGTTTAAACAGTGCTTTTGATTTAACGCTTGTGCCCCTTTATTCATAAAGAATACTGGGGATTGTTTTTAGTAATAAACACATATATTTTTATAATATATACTTGTGTGGTGTCCTTTCATTTGGTATTACAGGATTGTATGTGGTAAAACAGCTCGCTTAACACGACCTCTTAAGTTAAGCCTTTAGGCTGCTTAGTCCATGCTACCCCTAGGATAGCTTGTCTAATAAGGTTGACTTACAACCAGACACCATAAGGGATTGTTTGGTCAGGTAGTAGGTGGTTCCAGAATTGGAAACATCCCCTACCAGGCCAACTTCTCACATTGGTGAGCAGCGGTGCGGATTTGAGCTTGCTGTTGTTTTACCATTGCAATCTTTATATCAAATTGAAAGATCACATCAAGTACCTCTAGGTACATATAAAATCAAAAGCTTAGCATATTAAGTTCTACTGAACTTAGTAGTTGTAGGTTGAAGGGAGTAGCACACCCCTGACTACAACTCACTAGCAAGGTCCAGTAGGAAAACACTTAGTGTAGGTAAGTGCACCACTTACACCTCACTAGTAACCATGTCTGACACAGGAAAGGCCTCAGGGTCTAGTCCTGTGACAGTTGACCCTACCCAGGCAACTTTTGGATATGACAAACTAACCCGCAGAGACTTGATTGCCTTGTGCAAAGCAAGAGGGTTAAAAAGGGGCAGAAGCCCCACCTGCCTAATCCTGGTAGAAATCCTAGAACAGGATGACTTAGAGAAGGCAAAAGCAGCTTCCCTAGACACAGGAACTGGAGGGAACCCCCCTGCAGTTGATCCCCCTGAAGAGGAGGATGATGATGACTTGGATGAGGACTCAGAGGTTGAGGACTTAGAAGTACAGGATCAGGGTAGCCAGGTTCCAGTTGGTAGGCTTAGCCAGGCCAACTTGGACCTACTGGGGAATGGAGAGGGCCAGCACCTCCCCAGAACCCAACATGTTATTCTCCCAGGCAACAGAAGAGTGAGATCCCCCTCAGGGGACTCTCATATTTCTAGTGCCTCCAGAGAATCACAGAGAGGCATGAATGCTTCTCAAAAGCTAGAGCATAGGGCCAGAATGAGGGCTGTCAAACTCCAGATAGAGAGGGAGGAGGTAGCCTTGGCTCAAGCTAGACTTGCCTTGGCAAGAGAGCAGAAATTAAGTGGCTTAGATGTCACTGGTGGCAGCAATTTTCCAAGAGAAAAAGACAGGGCCTATGACAATAGAAACCTGACCAAGATTGTGCCCCCCTTTAAAGAAGGGGATGACATCCACAAATGGATGACTGCTCTTGAGAGAGCCTGCATGGTACAGCAGGTTCCTGAGAATCAGTGGGCTGCAATTTTGTGGTACTCCTTTTCTGAGAAAGGGAGGGACAGGCTCCTCACAGTTAGACCTGAGGATGCCAAAAACTACTCTGTTTTGAAGAGTGCTCTCATTGAAGGGTATGGCCTAACCACTGAGCAATACAGGTTGTTGTTCAGAGACACCCAGAAAGCACAGACTCAAGACTGGACTGATTTTGTGGAGTGTGCCACTAAGGCTTTGGAGGGTTGGTTGCAGGGAAGTAAAGTTTCAGACTATACAGGATTGTACAATCTTATGATGAGAGAACAGATCCTTAATAACTGTACAAACCAGCTGTTGCATCAATACCTTATTGACTCTGATCTGACCTCTCCCCAAGAATTGGGAAAGAAGGCAGACAAATGGGTCAGAACAAGGATTAAGCAGAAACCCCAGAACCAAGGTGGTGACCAGAAGAAAACAGACCAGAAGGGTGGTAATCAGAATCAGAAAGATAAAGAAAAAGACCAGAAGTCTTCAGGCCCCCAAACTAATAGTAAGGAGGGTGGTTCCCAAAATGGTAACAAGAAGAAGAAGAACAAAGGTCCAAAGACACCTTGGTGTAATACCTGCAAATCAGTTTCACACTGGGGCAGTGAGTGCACCAAGGCAAATCCAGTTCCCACCACTACAGCTCCTAAAGCAACTGCAACCCCAAGTACAGTAAGCAGTGGTGGAACACAGTCCAAGGGTGTAGCTGGGTTGACCCTGGGTATTGAAGTAGGATCTGGCCTAGTCAGAGTCCCTACACAGGCAGTTCTCCTGTATGATGTGGACATTGAGTTGCCCACTGCAGTAAGCCCCACTAACCTGGGCAAATACAGGCAGACTCCCTTAATTAATGAGAAACTGGCTCAAGCATACAGGGACACATGTGCCAGTGTCACCATGGTGACACCTGACTTTGTGGACCCTGGACAGATTGTGCTGGGAGAGAGCTACCTAGTAACCAACGCCAGCAACTCCACTACCTCCCATAGTGTGGCAGTTGTGAACTTCTCCTGGGGAGGGGTTGATGGCCTAAAGAAAGTTGTGGTGAGTGCAGACCTACCAGTAGACTGTCTGTTAGGCAATGACCTTGAAAGCTCAGCATGGTCAGAAGTGGAGTACAGGACTCATGCAGAAATGCTAGGGATTTCAGAGCATGTCCTTGCCATGACAAGGGCTCAGGCTAAGAAGTGCCTTCCTGAAACAGTGGTGGATCTTGAGACAATAGACCAGCCACAACCCAAGAGAAGGAGTAAGAGAGGAAAGGCCCAGCCTTCCACCTTGCCCCAGGTTGAGGATCAAGTTTCAGAGGAAACTGATTCTGCAGTCCAAGAGGAGACTGTCTCAGAGGAACTTGAACCTGACCAGGTTGAGTTTCTGGGGACAGGGGGACCCTCAAGGGCAGACCTGAGGCAGGCTCAATTAGATTGCCCTTCCCTTGAACCCCTCAGACAGCAGGCTGCTGCTGAGGCTGCTGGGGATGCTAAAGGTACCCATACTGTGTATTGGGATGAGGGACTCCTTTACTCAGAGGCTAGAGACCCCAAGCCTGGCATGACCAGGAGGTTGGTCATACCTCTGCAGTTTAGGGGGTTCCTTCTTACCTTGGCCCATGATATTCCCCTTGCAGGACACTTAGGCCAGAACAAGACGTGGGACAGGCTTGTTCCACACTTTCACTGGCCTCACATGTCAGAGGATGTCAAGGAGTTTTGTCGCTCCTGTGTCACTTGCCAAGCCAGTGGTAAGTCTGGTGGCACAACAAAGGCCCCCCTAATACCGCTACCTGTGGTGGGGGTCCCCTTTGAGAGAGTTGGAATTGATATTGTGGGTCCAATGGACCCCCAAACAGCATCTGGGAACAGATTCATACTGGTGGTAGTGGATCATGCCACCAGGTATCCAGAGGCTATTCCCCTAAGGACCACCACAGCACCTGTGGTGGCAAAAGCCCTCATTGCAGTTTTCTCAAGAGTGGGCTTTCCTAAGGAGGTACTATCAGATAGAGGGACGAATTTTATGTCCAGCTATCTAAAAGCAATGTGGAAGGAATGTGGAGTAAACTATAAGTTTACCACCCCATATCATCCACAATGCAATGGGCTTGTGGAGAGATTTAACAAGACCCTTAAAGGCATGATAAAAGGATTACCAGAGAAGCTCAGGCGGAAATGGGACATTCTTTTACCCTGCCTGCTCTTTGCTTACAGAGAGGTCCCACAGAAGGGGGTTGGCTACAGCCCTTTTGAACTTTTGTTTGGCCACCCTGTGAGAGGTCCATTGTGTTTGGTGAAGGAAGGATGGGAGTTACCTCTCAAAAAGCCCAAACTAGACATAGTGGACTATGTACTTGGTCTCCGCTCCAGGATGGCTGAGTACATGGAAAGAGCATCCAAAAACCTGGAGGCCAGCCAAGAATTGCAGAAAGCTTGGCATGACCAAAAGGCTGTGCTGGTGGAGTTCCAACCAGGACAGAAGGTGTGGGTACTGGAGCCAGTGGCTCCAGCAGCACTCCAAGACAAATGGAGTGGACCCTATCCTATTATTGAAAAGAAAGGGGAAGTCACCTACTTGGTAGACTTTGGAACACCCAGGAGCCCTCACAGGGTAATCCATGTGAACCGCTTGAAAGCATTTGTAGACAGGGAGGACATGAGCTTGCTCATGGCCACAGATGGGGAACAGGAGGAAGAGAGTGACCCTCTCCCAGACCTGCTTTCTCAGAACCCTGATGATGGTTCAGTTGATGGAGTAGCCTTGGCAGGCAGCCTCACTGACCAACAACAGAGGGACTGCAGACAAGTTTTGCAGGCTCACAGGCAAATGTTTTCACTCACACCCAGCCAAACTGACTGGTGTACCCATGTTGTGGACACTGGTGACAGTCTGCCTGTCAAGAATAAGATCTACAGGCAACCTGATCATGTCAGGGATTGCATCAAGGCTGAGGTGCAAAAGATGTTGGAGCTTGGAGTGATTGAGCCATCAGAGAGCCCATGGGCCAGCCCAGTAGTCCTGGTGCCAAAACCTCATACCCAAGATGGTAAGAGAGAAATGAGGTTTTGCGTGGATTACAGGGGTCTCAATGCTGTCACTAGGACAGATGCTCACCCCATTCCAAGAGCAGATGAGCTCATTGACAGATTGGCTTCTGCCAAGTTTCTGAGCACATTTGATCTGACAGCTGGCTACTGGCAAATCAGACTAGCTGAGGAGTCAAAAGCCAAAACAGCATTCTCTACCCCTAGTGGACATTATCAGTTTGTGGTAATGCCCTTTGGTTTGAAGAATGCACCTGCCACTTTCCAAAGGTTGGTGAACCAAGTCCTTACTGGGTTGGATGACTTTTGTGCAGCTTATCTAGATGATATTGCTGTCTTTAGCTCCACCTGGGAGGATCACCTGATCCACCTGAAGAAAGTTTTGGAGGCCCTGCAAAAGGCAGGCCTAACTATCAAGGCCACAAAGTGCCAGATAGGGCAGAGTAAGGTTGTATACCTGGGCCACCTAGTAGGTGGAGGCCAGGTTCAGCCACTGGAAAGCAAAATCCAGGCCATACAGGACTGGGCTCCTCCAGTTACCCAGACACAAGTCAGAGCCTTCTTGGGCCTGACTGGGTATTACAGAAAGTTTGTGAAAAACTATGGGTCTATAGTGACACCATTAAATGACTTGACATCCAAGAAGATGCCAAAAAAGGTTCAGTGGACAGTTAGCTGTCAGAAGGCATTTGAAGACCTGAAGAAGGCCATGTGCTCTGCACCTATCCTAAAGAGTCCTGACTACTCCAAACAGTTCATTGTTCAGACAGATGCTTCTGAGTTGGGGGTGGGAGCTGTGCTCTCACAACTTAATCAAGATGGTCAAGACCAGCCTATTGCTTTCATTAGCAGGAGGCTAACTCCCAGAGAGAAACGTTGGTCAGCCATTGAGAGGGAGGCCTTTGCTGTGGTTTGGGCATTAAAGAAGTTGAGGTCCTACTTGTTTGGAACTCACTTCCTGGTGCAGACAGACCATAAGCCCCTCTTATGGCTTAATCAGATGAAGGGTGAAAATCCCAAACTGCTCAGGTGGTCCATTTCCCTACAGGGGATGGACTTTACAGTGGAGCACCGCCCAGGGACTGACCATGGTAATGCAGATGGTCTCTCCAGGTACTTCCACTTAGAACATGAAGACTTATCTGGTCAAGGTTAGTTTAATGTCCCTGCGTTTGGGGGGGGGGTTGTGTAGGAGAGTAGGGTCTGCTATCCTATGGTCACCCCAAATTTTTGCTTTTTGCTTCACTGGTTTTCGACTACTGAGGCTGTGGGCCTGCTGATCAGACCCCCAGCCTGCTGTTCTCTCACTAAATTAATGACACATGTGCTATAGGCACATATCAATTGGAAATGGACTCCTTGTCAGCCCCTGTAGAATGCACTATAGGTGCACAGGGCACAGGAGCCACTAAGGCCTACCAGGGGCTGCAGCATATCTTTTGCCACCCCTGGCTGGTTCTTAAATTGACACAACTGGCTGATCACTCAGCTGGGGTAAGGTGGTGTACACACCCCTTACTTAGATATAGTATACCTATGTCTAAACCTATATCTGGACACATGTAAACCTGTGAGCCACTCCTATAGTCAGGCCTCACCAATCCTGGAGGCTGGGTGCATGGTTTTATGTGAGATGGAGCTCTAGCATGAGCTGAGCCTGTCTGCAGCCGTCGGGAACAAATCCCTAAGCTGTTTCAGGATAATGCCATACCATATACTATTAAGTGCCTTATAATCCTCGCGGTTATTTAGCAACTTTGGTTTGGCTTTATCAAAACATGTCGTGTAAGGTGTCATACGCTTTGGAATACCATCCCCTCGCCAGTTCTGGCGACGGGGATGGCATTCCACCCCTCTAGAGGGGTAAGACATGTTACTTCACTTTAATGCGGTTGATTTCTCCAAAGGCCTTAAGATCCACAAAATGGATGCCTCTGCCACAGACAAATGTCTGGACCCCTGGAGCTGACCGAAACTCAGTCAAGGGGGTCCTGGACAAAGGGTTTCCTGTCACAGGAGGGTGTCACCGCCCTCCAGACAGGAGATAGTGTATTGTAGCAGGGAGGTTTGAAAGAAACCAGACACTGCCTGGGGCGCACAAGGCTGCCCCTTGCATAATCCGGCCAAACCGGTTCTGGGGCACTCCAGCCCTCGTGCCAGGGCGGCCTGGATCAAAGGAAGGGGGTGTATCCACCCACTTCCTGGGTCCCACCCATAGGAGGGGACCTAGCAGGTAATCACGCCCACCAGATTCGAATAAGAGTGGGAGCAGTGCCAATGCACATCAGATTTCCTGGAAGAAACATTTGAAACGATATTCTGGACCCTTCGCCCTCCATCTCAACGTGGAAGCCCGAAGAATCTCCCTTGTGGTCAAGGAGTGACCACCCTGCAGCAGCAGGCACCATCCAGCCCTCGACGTCTACTTAGTTGCAGTTCCCGCCGGAACTCGAGCAACTGAGATCGACGAGATCAAGCCTGCCCAGCTTCTAACAGCCAGATCCACAGTCCCTGCAAAGCTGAGACCCGTGGAGGCGACCGGAAGCGTGGGGCACGCCATCTTGAAGTGACCACGAGACGCTGACCGTGCAGCCCACGAGTGACCCTCGAAGCTGTGCACCGGGGTTTGAGAAGCCCCCACCCTGAGCTACTCCTGAGCCGAAGTTCAGCCCTCCACACTCGACGAGTGCTGCGTGGGGCCCTTTGGCACGATTTGGCTCAATGCGTTGGCCCGATCACTTGCCAGCTGGCTTGTGGTCCCTGTGCCGACGAACTACCTAAGAAGACTTGTGATTCTGGTTGCTCCAGATCCACACCAGCTCCCCTGAAAAGGAGCCCCGACTCTGACCTTCCTGGTCCGAGTGAGAAGCAATCTTCCGATCCTGCGTGGATTGCTCTTACCAAGGCTTGTTTGCTCCAAACTTGAAGCAGACTGCACCGACGGTGAGAGCCTGCGTGGGACAGATCGTGACCTGCTCCTGGACGTCGCAGATGCCCCAGGGCCCACGTGACAGCGGAGAGAAGCTCCTCGACGACCACCTGATTGCGCCCGACATTGCCTGGTTCCGTCCTGGTTCCACCCTGGTCACTGCTGAGTGACCCAGACTCTGTCCCCTCTGCTTTCAGGTACTCTACAACTTGAGTCCACCCTTGGACTCCACCGGACACTTCATCTTTAACCCGCCTGCAGCCCTTTCAGCTCCAAGCACCAAGAGCCTGCGTGTCAAAACCCGACGCCACTTCGACCCTGTGCACCCACTTCCTGTGGGTGAGGTAACTTTGCTCCGCCGGTGTTCCCACACTGGTGCACACCTCTAGGGTCTGTGTGTTAAGTTTTGTTCCTCTAGGTTCAGCGGAAGTGTCCTTAAACTTTAACTCTTTGACTTTTACGCACCATTGGTTAACATTGGTGCATGCGTGCGCTTTCCGCACATCTCCCGAATCCCGAGGGCCATTCCCGACTTCAGCATTGCTTGTCCTGACTGCTCCCAGCGATTCCCTAGGCCCTAGGCCTAACCACTGCTCGAGTGGCATCTCTTATACCACTTGTTTAGTATATGGTTTGAGTGGCCACCCGCCCTCATCCATAATTGTGCAACTTGTATGTTAAAACAGTGCTTTTGATTTAACGCTTGTGCCCCTTTATTCATAAAGAATACTGGGGATTGTTTTTAGTAATAAACACATATATTTTTATAATATATACTTGTGTGGTGTCCTTTCATTTGGTATTACAGGATTGTATGTGGTAAAACAGCTCGCTTAACACGACCTCTTAAGTTAAGCCTTTAGGCTGCTTAGTCCATGCTACCCCTAGGATAGCTTGTCTAATAAGGTTGACTTACAACCAGACACCATAAGGGATTGTTTGGTCAGGTAGTAGGTGGTTCCAGAATTGGAAACATCCCCTACCAGGCCAACTTCTCACAGTTGGTGAACCAAGTCCTTACTGGGTTGGATGACTTTTGTGCAGCATATCTAGATGATATTGCTGTCTTCAGCTCCACCTGGGAGGATCACCTGATCCACCTGAAGAGAGTTTTGGAGGCCCTGCAAAAGGCAGGCCTAACTATCAAGGCCACTAAGTGCCAGATAGGGCAGAGTAAGGTTGTATACCTGGGCCACCTAGTAGGTGGAGGCCAGGTTCAGCCACTGGAGAGCAAAATCCAGGCCATACAGGACTGGGCTCCTCCAGTTACCCAGACACAAGTCAGAGCCTTCTTGGGCCTGACTGGGTATTACAGGAAGTTTGTGAAGAACTATGGGTCTATAGTGACACCATTAAATGACTTGACATCCAAGAAGATGCCAAAAAAGGTTCAGTGGACAGTTAGCTGTCAGAAGGCATTTGATGACCTGAAGAAGGCCATGTGCTCTGCACCTATCCTGAAGAGTCCTGACTACTCCAAACAGTTCATTGTACAGACAGATGCTTCTGAGTTGGGGGTGGGAGCTGTGCTCTCACAACTTAATCAAGATGGTTGTAGGAGAGTAGGGTCTGCTATCCTATGGTCACCCCAAATTTTTGCTTTTTGCTTCACTGGTTTTCGACTACTGAGGCTGTGGGCCTGCTGATCAGACCCCCAGCCTGCTGTTCTCTCACTAAATTAATGATACATGTGCTATAGGCACATACCAATTGGAAATGGACTCCTTGTCAGCCCCTGTAGAATGCACTAAAGGTGCCCAGGGCATAGGGGCCACCAAGGCCTACCAGGGGCTGCAGCATATCTTTTGCCACCCCTGGCTGGTTCTTAAATTGACACAACTGGCTGATCACTCAGCTGGGGTAAGGTGGTGTAAACACCCCTTGCTTAGATATAGTATACCTGTATCTAAACCTATATCTGGACACATGTAAACCTGTGAGCCACTCCTATAGAAGGCCTCATCAATCCTGGAGGCTGAGTGCTTGGTTTTATGTGAGATGGAGCTCTAGCACGAGCTGAGCCTGTCTGCAGCTGTCGGGAACAAATCCCTAAGCTGTTTCCGGATAATGCCATACCATATACTTTTAAGTGCCTTATAATCCTCGCGGTTAAATAGCAACTTTGGTTTGGCTTTATCAAAACATGTCGTGTAAGGTGTCATACGATTTGGAATACCATCCCCTCGCCAGTTCTGGCGACGGGGATGGCATTCCACCCCTCTAGAGGGGTAAGACATGTTACTTTACTTTAATGCGGTTAATTTCTCCAAAGACCTTAAGATCCACAAAATGGATGCCTCTGCCACAGACAAATGTCTGGACCCCTGCAGTTGACCGAAACTCGACCAAATGGGTCCTGGACAAAGGGTTTCCTGTCACAGGAGGGTGTCACCGCCCTCCAGACAGGAGATAGTGTATTGTAGCAGGGAGGTTTGAAAGAAACCAGACACTGCCTGGGGCGCACAAGGCTGCCCCTTGCATAATCCGGCCAAACCGGTTCTGGGGCACTCCAGCCCTCGTGCCAGGGCAGCCTGGATCAAAGGAAGGGGGTGTATCCACCCACTTCCTGGGTCCCACCCATAGGAGGGGACCTAGCAGGTAATCACGCCCCCCAGATTGGAATAAGAGTGGGAGCAGTGCCAATGCACATCAGATTTCCTGGAAGAAACATTAGAAACGAAACTCTGGACCCTTGGACCTCCATCTCAACGTGGAAGCCCGAAGAATCTCCCTTGTGGTCAAGGAGTGACCACCCTGCAGCAGCAGGCACCATCCAGCCCTCGACGTCTACTTAGTTGCAGTTCCCGCCGGAACTCGAGCGACTGAGATCGACGAGATCAAGCTTGCCTGCCTTCCAACAGCCCGATCCACAGTCCCTGCAGAGCTGAGACCCGTGGAGGCGACCGGAAGCGTGGGGCACGCCATCTTGAATTGACCACGAGACGCTGACCGTGCAGCCCACGAGTGACCCTCGAAGCTGTGCACCGGGTTTGAGAAGCCCCCACCCTGAGCTGCTCCTGAGCTGAAGTTCAGCCCTCCACACTCGACTAGTGCTGCGTGGGGCCCTTTGGCTCTATTTGGCTCAACGCGTTGGCCCGGTCACTTGCCAGCTGGCTAGTGGTCCCTGTGCCGACGAACTACCTAAGAAGACTCGTGAATCTGGTTGCTCCAGATCCACACCAGCTCCCCTGAAAAGGAGCCCCGACTCTGACCTTCCTGGTCCGAGTGAGAAGCAATCTTCCGATCCCGCGTGGATTGCTCTTGCCAAGGCTTGTTTGCTCCAAACTTGAAGCCGACTGCACCGACGGTGAGAGCCTGCGTGGTACAGATCGTGACCTGCTCCTGGACATCGCAGATGCCCCAGAGCCCACGTGACAGCGGAGAGAAGCTCCTCGACGACCACCTGATTGCGCCCGACATTGCCTGGTTCCGTCCTGGTTCCACCCTGGTCACTGCTGAGTGACCCAGACTCTGTCCCCTCTGCTTTCAGGTACTCTACAACTTGAGTCCACCCTTGGACTCCACCGGACACTTCATCTTTAACCAGCCTGCAGCCCTTTCAGCTTCAAGCACCAAGAGCCTGCGTGTCAAAACCCGACGCCACTTCGACCCTGTGCACCCGCTTCCTGTGGGTGAGGTAACTTTGCTCCGCCGGTGTTCCCACACTGGTGCACACCTCTAGGGTCTGTGTGTTAAGTTTTGTTCCTCTAGGTTCAGCGGAAGTGTCCTTAAACTTTAACTCTATGACTTTTACGCACCATTGGTTAACATTGGTGCATGCGTGCGCTTTCCGCACATCTCCCGAATCCCGAGGGCCATTCCCGACTTCAGCATTGCTTGTCCTGACTGCTCCCAGCGATTCCCTAGGCCCTAGGCCTAACCACTGTTCGAGTGGCCTTTCTTATACCACTTGTTTAGTATATGGTTTGAGTGGCCACCCGCCCTCATCCATAATTGTGCAACTTGTATGTTTAAACAGTGCTTTTGATTTAACGCTTGTGCCCCTTTATTCATAAAGAATACTGGGGATTGTTTTTAGTAATAAACACATATATTTTTATAATATATACTTGTGTGGTGTCCTTTCATTTGGTATTACAGGATTGTATGTGGTAAAACAGCTCGCTTAACACGACCTCTTAAGTTAAGCCTTTAGGCTGCTTAGTCCATGCTACCCCTAGGATAGCTTGTCTAATAAGGTTGACTTACAACCAGACACCATAAGGGATTGTTTGGTCAGGTAGTAGGTGGTTCCAGAATTGGAAACATCCCCTACCAGGCCAACTTCTCACAATGGTCAAGACCAGCCTATTGCTTTCATTAGCAGGAGGCTGACTCCCAGAGAGAAACGTTGGTCAGCCATTGAGAGGGAGGCCTTTGCTGTGGTTTGGGCATTAAAGAAGTTGAGGTCCTACTTGTTTGGATCTCACTTCCTGGTGCAGACAGACCATAAGCCCCTCTTATGGCTTAATCAGATGAAGGGTGAAAATCCCAAACTGCTCAGGTGGTCCATTTCCCTACAGGGGATGGACTTTACAGTGGAGCACCACCCAGGGACTGACCATGGTAATGCAGATGGTCTCTCCAGGTACTTCCACTTAGAACATGAAGACTTATCTGGTCAAGGTTAGTTTAATGTCCCTGCGTTTGGGGGGGGTTGTGTAGGAGAGTAGGGTCTGCTATCCTATGGTCACCCCAAATTTTTGCTTTTTGCTTCACTGGTTTTCGACTACTGAGGCTGTGGGCCTGCTGATCAGACCCCCAGCCTGCTGTTCTCTCACTAAATTACTGACACATGTGCTATAGGCACATACCAATTGGAAATGGACTCCTTGTCAGCCCCTGTATAATGCACTATAGGTGCCCAGGGCATAGGGGCCACCAAGGCCTACCAGGGGCTGCAGCATATCTTTTGCCACCCCTGGCTGGTTCTTAAATTGACACAACTGGCTGATCACTCAGCTGGGGTAAGGTGGTGTAATCACCCCTTGCTTAGATATAGTGTACCTATATCTAAACCTATATCTGGACACATGTAAACCTGTGAGCCACTCCTATGGAAGGCCTCATCAATCCTGGAGGCAGGGTGCGTGGTTTTATGTGAGATGGAGCTCTAGCATGAGCTGAGCCTGTCTGCAGCTGTCGGGAACAACTCCCTAAGCTGTTTCAGGATAATGCCATACCATATACTCTTAAGTGCCTTATAATCCTCGCGGTTAAAAAGCAACTTTGGTTTGGCTTTATCAAAACATGTCGTGTAAGGTGTCATACGATTTGGAATACTATCCCTTCGCCAGTTCTGGCGACGGGGATAGCATTCCACCCCTCTAGAGGGGTAAGACATGTTCCTTTACTGTAATGCGGTTAATTTCTCCAAAGACCTTAGATCCACAAAATGGATGCCTCTGCCACAGACAAATGTCTGGACCCCTGCAGCTGACCGAAACTCAGCCAAAGGGGTCCTGGACAAAGGGTTTCCTGTCACAGGAGGGTGTCACCACCCTCCAGACAGGAGATAGTGGATTGTAGCAGGGAGGTCTGAAAGAAACCAGACACTGCCTGGGGCGCACAAGGCTGCCCCTTGCATAATCCGGCCAAACCGGTTCTGGGGCACTCCAGCCCTCGTGCCAGGGCGGCCTGGATCAAAGGAAAGGGGTGTATCCACCCCCTTCCTGGGTCCCACCCATAGGGGGGGACCTAGCAGGTAATCACGCCCCCCAGATTCGAATAAGAGTGGGAGCAGTGCCAATGCACATCAGATTTCCTGGAAGAAACATTAGAAATGAAACTCTGGACCCTTGGACCTCCATCTCAACGTGGAAGCCCGAAGAATCTCCCTTGTGGTCAAGGAGTGACCACCCTGCAGCAGCAGGCACCATCCAGCCCTCGACATCTAATTAGTTGCAGTTCCCGCCGGAACTCGAGCGACTGAGATCGACGAGATCAAGCTTGCCTGCCTTCCAACAGCCCGATCCACAGTCCCTGCAGAGCTGAGACCCGTGGAGGCGACCGGAAGCGTGGGGCACGCCATCTTGAATTGACCACGAGACGCTGACCGTGCAGCCCACGAGTGACCCTCGAAGCTGTGCACCGGGGTTTGAGAAGCCCCCACCCTGAGCTACTCCTGAGCCGAAGTTCAGCCCTCCACACTCGACGAGTGCTGCGTGGGGCCCTTCTGCTCCATTTGGCTCAACGCGTTGGCCCGGTCACTTGCCCGCTGGCTAGTGGTCCCTGTGCCGATGAACCTACAAAGAAGACTCGTGAATCTGGTTGCTCCAGATCCACACCAGCTCCCCTGAAAAGGAGCCCCGACTCTGACCTTCCTGGTCCGAGTGAGAAGCAATCTTCCGATCCCGCGTGGATTGCTCTTGCCAAGTGTTGTTTGCTCCAAACTTGAAGCCGACTGCACCGACGGTGAGAGCCTGCGTGGGACAGATCGTGACCTGCTCCTGGACGTCGCAGATGCCCCAGAGCCCACGTGACAGCGGAGAGAAGCTCCTCGACGACCACCTGATTGCGCCCGACATTGCCTGGTTCCGTCCTGGTTCCACCCTGGTCACTGCTGAGTGACCCAGACTCTGTCCCCTCTGCTTTCAGGTACCCTTCGACTTGAGTCCACCCTTGGACTCCACCGGACACTTCATCTTCAACCCGCCTGCAGCCCCTTCAGCTTCAAGCACCAAGAGCCTGCGTGTCAAAACCCGACGCCACTTCGACCCTGTGCACCCACTTCCTGTGGGTGAGGTAACTTTGCTCCGCCGGTGTTCCCACACTGGTGCACATCTCTAGGGTCTGTGTGTTAAGTTTTGTTCCTCTAGGTCCAGCGGAAGTGTCCTTAAACTTTAACTTTATGACTTTTACGCACCATTGGTTAACATTGGTGCTTGCGTGCGCTTTCCGCACATCTCCCGAATCCCGAGGGCCATTCCCGACTTCAGCATTGCTTGTCCTGACTGCTCCCAGCGATTCCCTAGGCCCTAGGCCTAACCACTGCTCGAGTGGCATCTCTTATACCACTTGTTTAGTATATGGTTTGAGTGGCCACCCGCCCTCATCCATAATTGTGCAACTTGTATGTTTAAACAGTGCTTTTGATTTAACGCTTGTGCCCCTTTATTCATAAAGAATACTGGGGATTGTTTTTAGTAATAAACACATATATTTTTATAATATATACTTGTGTGGTGTCCTTTCATTTGATATTACAGGATTGTATGTGGTAAAACAGCTCGCTTAACACGACCTCTTAAGTTAAGCCTTTAGGCTGCTTAGTCCATGCTACACCATAAGGGATTGTTTGGTCTGATAATAGGTGGTTCCAGAATTGGAAACATCACCTATCAGGCCAACTTCTCACACTGGGGGACCAAGCACAGCCTGAGGGACCAAGAGCAACCAGGGGGACCAAGCACAGCCTGGGGGACCAAGCACAGCCTGGGGGACCAAGCACAGCCTGGGGGACCAAGAGCAACCAGGGGGACCAAGCACAGCCTGGGGGACCAAGCACAGCCTGGGGGACCAAGAGCAACCAGGGGGACCAAGCACAGCCTGGGGGACCAAGCACAGCCTGGGGGACCAAGAGCAACCAGGGGGACCAAGCACAGCCTGGGGGACCAAGCACAGCCTGGGGGATCAAGAGCAACCAGGGGGACCAAGCACAGCCTGAGGGACCAAGAGCAACCAGGGGGACCAAGCACAGCCTGGGGGACCAAGCACAGCCTGGGGGACCAAGAGCAACCAGGGGGACCAAGCACAACCTGGGGGACCAAGCACAGCCTGTGGGACCAAGCACAGCCTGGGGGACCAAGAGCAACCAGGGGGACCAAGCACAGCTTGGGGGACCAAGCACAGCCTGGGGGACCAAGCACAGCCTGGGGGACCAAGAGCAACCAGGGAGACCAAGCACAGCCTGGGGGACCAAGCACAGCCTGGGGGACCAAGAGCAACCAGGGGGACCAAGCACAGCCTGGGGGACCAAGCACAGCTTGGGGGACCAGGAGCAACCAGGGGGACCAAGCACAGCCTGGGGGACCAAGCACAGCCTGGGGGACCAAGAGCAACCAGGGGGACCAAGCACAGCCTGGGGGACCAAGCACAGCCTGGGGGACCAAGCACTGCCTAGGGGACCAAGAGCAACCAGGGGGACCAAGCACAGCCTGGGGGACCAAGAGCAACCAGGGGGACCAAGCACAGCCTGGGGGACCAAGAGCAACCAGGGGGACCAAGCACAGCCTGGGGGACCAAGCACAGCCTGGGGGACCAAGAGCAACCAGGGGGACCAAGCACAGCCTGGGGGACCAAGCAGCCTGGGGGACCAAGAGCAACCAGGGGGACCAAGCACAGCCAGGGGTACCACGCACAGCCAGGGGGACCAAGAGCAACCAGGGGGACCAAGCACAGCCTAGGGGACCAAGCACAGCCTGGGGGACCAAGCACAGCCTGGGGGACCAAGCACAGCCTGGGGGACCAAGAGCAACCAGGGGGACCAAGCAGAGTCTGGGGGACCAAGCACAGCCTGGGGGACCAAGCACAGCCTGGGGTACCAAGCACAGCCTGGGGGACCAAGAGCAACCAGGGGGACGAAGCACAGCCTGGGGGACCAAGCACAGCCTGGGGGACCAAGCACAGCCTAGGGGACCAAGAGCAACCAGGGGGACCAAGCACAGCCTGGGGGACCAAGAGCAACCAGGGGGACCAAGCACAGCCTGGGGGACCAAGAGCAACCAGGGGGACCAAGCACAGCCTGGGGGACCAAGCACAGCCTGGGGGACCAAGAGCAACCAGAGGGACCAAGCACAGCCTGGGGGACCAAGCAGCCTGGGGGACCAAGAGCAACCAGGGGGACCAAGCACAGCCAGGGGTACCACGCACAGCCAGGGGGACCAAGAGCAACCAGGGGGACCAAGCACAGCCTAGGGGACCAAGCACAGCCTGGGGGACCAAGCACAGCCTGGTGGACCAAGCACAGCCTGGGGGACCAAGAGCAACCAGGGGGACCAAGCAGAGCCTGGGGGACCAAGCACAGCCTGGGGGACCAAGCACAGCCTGGGGTACCAAGCACAGCCTGGGGGACCAAGAGCAACCAGGGGGACCAAGCACAGCCTGGGGGACCAAGCACAGCCTGGGGGACCAAGAGCAACCAGGGTGTAGGAAGGTGGCTACCTGACTATGGTTACCCCAGATTTTTTGCCTGTGTTTAGCTGGTTTTTTGACTTAGTTGACCTGGTTCCCTGCTAATCAGGGCCCCAGGCCATCTGCTCTCTCTGTAAAATGGATTCCGTGTACCCTAGGTACATACCACAATTGGAAATGGACTCCTTGTCAGCCCCTGTATAATGCACTATAGGTGTCCAGGGCATAGGGGCCACCAAGGCCTACCAGGGGCTGCAGCATATCTTTTGCCACCCCTGGCTGGTTCTTAAATTGACACAACTGGCTGATCACTCAGCTGGGGTAAGGTGGTGTAATCACCCCTTACTTAGATATAGTATACCTATATCTAAACCTATATCTGGACACATATAAACCTGTGAGCCACTCCTATGGAAGGCCTCATCAATCCTGGAGGCAGAGTGCGTGGTTTAATGTGAGATGGAGCTCTAGCATGAGCTGAGCCTGTCTGCAGCTGTCGGGAACAACTCCCTAAGCTGTTTCAGGATAATGCCATACCATATACTCTTAAGTGCCTTATAATCCTCGCGGTTAAATAGCAACTCTGGTTTGGCTTTATCAAAACATGTCGTGTAAGGTGTCATACGATTTGGAATACTATCCCCTCGCCAGTTCTGGCGACGGGGATAGCATTCCACCCCTCTAGAGGGGTAGGACATGTTGCTTAACTTAAATGCGGTTAATTTCTCCAAAGACCTTAGATCCACAAAATGGATGCCTCTGCCACAGACAAATGTCTGGACCCCTGCAGCTGACCGAAACTCGCCCAAATGGGGCCTGGACAAAGGGTTTCCTGTCACAGGAGGGTGTCACCGCCATCCAGACAGGAGATAGTGGATTGTAGCAGGGAGGTTTGAAAGAAACCAGACACTGCTTGGGGTGCACAAGGCTGCCCCTTGCATAATCCGGCCAAACCGGTTCTGGGGCACTCCAGCCCTCGTGCCAGGGCGGCCTGGATCAAAGGAAGGGGGTGTATCCACCCACTTCCTGGGTCCCTCCCATAGGGGGGGACCTAGCAGGTAATCACGCCCCCCAGATTCGAATAAGAGTGGGAGCAGTGCCAATGCACATCAGATTTCCTGGAAGAAACATTAGAAATGAAACTCTGGACCCTTGGACCTCCATCTCAACGTGGAAGCCCGAAGAATCTCCCTTGTGGTCAAGGAGTGACCACCCTGCAGCAGCAGGCACCATCCAGCCCTCGACGTCTACTTAGTTGCAGTTCCCGCCGGAACTCGAGCGACTGAGATCGACAAGATCAAGCTTGCCTGCCTTCCAACAGCCCGATCCACAGTCCCTGCAGAGCTGAGACCCGTGGAGGCGACCGGAAGCGTGGGGCCCGCCATCTTGAATTGACCACGAGACGCTGACCGTGCAGCCTCGAAGCTGTGCACCGGGGTTTGAGAAGCCCCCACCCTGAGCTACTCTTGAGCCGAAGTTCAGCTCTCCACACTCGACGAGTGCTGCGTGGGGTCCTTCTGCTCCATTTGGCTCAACGCGTTGGCCCGGTCACTTGCCAGCCGGCTAGTGGTCCCTGTGCTGACGAAACTACGAAGAAGACTCGTGAATCTGGTTGCTCCAGATCCACACCAGCTCCCCTGAAAAGGAGCCCCCACTCTGACCTTCCTGGTTCGAGTGAGAAGCAATCTCCCGGTTCTGCGTGGATTGCTCTTGCCAAGTGTTGTTTGCTCCAAACTTGAAGCCGATAGCGCTGACGGTGAGAGCCTGCAAGGGGCAGAACGTGACCTGCTCCTGGACGTCGCTGATGCCCCAGAGCCCACGTGACAGCGGAGAGAAGCTCCTCGACGACCACCTGATTGCGCCCGACATTGCCTGGTTCCGTCCTGGTTCCACCCTGGTCACTGCTGAGTGACCCAGACTCTGTCCCCTCTGCTTTCAGGTACCCTTCGACTTGAGTCCACCCTTGGACTCCACCGGACACTTCATCTTCAACCTGCCTGCAGCCCTTTCAGCTTCAAGCACCAAGAGCCTGCGTGTCAAAAGCCGACGCCACTTCGACCCTGTGCACCCACTTCCTGTGGGTGAGGTAACTTTGCTCCGCCGGTGTTCCCACACTGGTGCACATCTCTAGGGTCTGTGTCTTAAGTTTTGTTCCTCTAGGTTCAGCGGAAGTGTCCTTAAACTCTAACTTTACACTTTTTACGCACCATTGGTTAACATTGGTGCATGCGTGCGCTTTCCGCACAGCTCCCGAATCCCGAGGGCCATTCCCGACTTCAGCATTGCTTGTCCTGACTGCTCCCAGCGATTCCCTAGGCCCTAGGCCTAACCACTGCTCGAGTGGCATCTCTTATACCACTTGTTTAGTATATGGTTTGAGTGGCCCCCTGCCCTCATCCATAATTGTGCAACTTGTATGTTTAAACAGTGCTTTTGATTTAACGCTTGTGCCCCTTTATTCATAAAGAATACTGGGGATTGTTTTTAGTAATAAATACATATATTTTTATAATATATACTTGTGTGGTGTCCTTTCATTTGATATTACAGGATTGTATGTGGTAAAACAGCTCGCTTAACACGACCTCTTAAGTTAAGCCTTTAGGCTGCTTAGTCCATGCTACCCCTAGGATAGCTTGTCTAATAAGGTTGACTTACAACCAGACACCATAAGGGATTGTTTGGTCTGCTAATAGGTGGTTCCAGAATTGGAAACATCACCTATCAGGCCAACTTCTCACATTGGTGGCAGCGGTGCGGATTTGAGCTTGCTGTTGTTTTACCATTGCAATCTTTTATCAAATTGAAAGATCACATCAAGTACCTCTAGGTACATATAAATAAAAAGCTTAGCATATTAAGTTCTACTGAACTTAGTAGTTGTAGATTAAAGGGATTAGCACACCCTGGCTACAACTCACTAGTAAGGTACAGTAGGAAAACACTTAGTGTAGGTAGGTGCATCACTTACACCACACTAGAGTCATGTCTGACACAGGAAAAGCCTCAGGGTCTACTCCTGTGACAGTTGACCTTACCCAGGCAACTTCCAGCTATGACAAACTAACCCGAAAGGACTTGATTGCCTTGTGCAAATCAAGAGGGTTAAAAAGGGGCAGAAGCCCCCCACCTGTCCAATCCTGATAGCCATTCTAGAACAGGATGACTTAGAAAGGGCGAAGGGAATTCCCCTAGGGTCAGGAAATGGAGAGAACCCACCTGTAACTGGTACCCCTCAGGAGGAAGAAGGAGAAGAAGGAGAAGAGGGGGATGAGGACTCAGAGGTTGAGGACACAGAAGACCAGGATCAGGAGGGTAGCCAGGTTGGAGTTGCCAGGCTTAGCCAGGCCAACTTAAACCTACTGGGGAATGGAGAGGGCCAGCACCTTCCCAGACCCTATAGCATTCTCCCAGGCAACAGAAGAGTGAGATCTCCCTCAGGGGACTCTCATATTTCTAGTGCCTCAAGAGTATCTGAGAGAGGTATGACTGCCTCTCAGAAGACTGAGCATAGGGCCAGAATGAGGGCTGTCAAACTCCAAATAGAGAGGGAGGAGGTAGCCCTGGCTCAAGCTAAACTTACCTTGGCTCAAGCTAGACTTACCTTGGCAAGAGAGCAAAAATTGTGTGGCTTAGATGCCACTGGTGGCAGCAATATTCCTAAAGAGAAACCCAGGTCCTATGATAGTAGAAACCTGACAAAGATTGTGCCCCCCTACAAGGAAGGGGATGACATCCACAAGTGGATAACTGCTCTTGAGAGAGCCTGCATGGTACAGCAGGTTCCTGAGGAACAGTGGGCAGCAATCTTATGGTACTCCTTTTCAGAGAAAGGGAGAGATAAGCTCCTCACTGTCAGACATGAGGATGCAAACAATTACAAAGTCCTGAAGAGTGTTCTGATAGATGGGTTTGGCTTAACCACTGAACAGTACAGGTTGAAGTTCAGAGACACCCAGAAGACACAGACTCAGGACTGGACTGATTTTGTTGATTGTGCAACTAAGGCTCTGGAGGGTTGGCTACATGGCAGCAAAGTACATGACTTTACAGGATTGTATAATTTGATTATGAGGGAGCAGATCCTAAGTAATTGTCAGAACCAGCTCTTACACCAGCACCTGGTGGACTCTGATCTGACCTCTCCCCAAGAATTGGGAAAGAAGGCAGACAAGTGGGTCAGAACCAGGATTAGGCCTAAGAATCAGGACAGTAACCAGAAGAAGGAGTCTACCAAGCCTCAAGATAAGGGTGGGGATAAAAATAAAGAAAAGACTTCCCCAGGGCCCCAAAACTCCAAGAATGGGGGTGGGTCCCAAGACACTTCTTCAACAGAGAAAAAGCCTTATTGTTATGCCTGTAAACAGGTTGGGCATTACAAAACAGACAACTGTTGTCCCAAGAATAACAATAAAGAGAATATACCTCCAAAGCCAGCTCCAACACCTCCTGTTACTGTCAGCAGTAATCCCCCAGGAAGTGGGAGCACACCCAGGAATCTGGGTGGGTTTACTTTTGGAGCCCAGGAGGACCCTGGCCTATCCAGGGCCCCATCCCCAAATGATCTTGTTTATGAGACTGGCAGGGGGTTTGCCAACTTCTCTGATTGCCCAAATACTTTGAGCAAATATAGACAAGAACCCATCATCAATGGTTTGAAAGTTGAAGCTTTTAGAGACACAGGGGCTAGCATCACCATGGTGGCTGACTGTATAGTCCCCTCTAAGCAACTTTTACCTGGTGCCACATACCAGGTAACAAACATTGATGGCATCAAAACAAATCATCCCATGGCAGTAGTAAGTCTCAGCTGGGGAGGTGTCATTGGCCCAAAGAGAGTGGCAGTGTCATCAAACTTGCCTGTAGACTGCCTACTTGGTAATGATTTGGAAATCTCAGCCTGGGCTGAGGTTGAACAGGAAATCCATTCTAGAATGGTAAATTCCAATGGAAAGGTTAGTGGGGCTGTAATGGCTACAGCCCCAATTCAAGATGTCCTTCCTGAAAAGGTTGGTAGGGCTAAGAAACTCTCTGCCCCATCTTTAGCAAAAGCTCTTCCTGAACAGAATAGCAAAGCTGTTATGATAACAGCAGAAACCCAAACTGAGTCTCCTCCTGAAAAGGTTGGTGGGGCTGTGATGGCCACAGCCCAGACTCAAACTGATATGTGTGTTGTGAAACCTGAAATGATGGATAACTCCACACAAACTGAGAGCATGGAGGAGGAAGAGAAATCTCCCCCTCACCAGACTTTAGGACAGGATCAGCCTCCTCAGGGAACTGATCTTACCCCTGACGAAGGAACTGCCCCAGAGGTGGTTGGGCCTAGCCTGACAGAACCTCTGATGTCAGTGGACCCTTCTCAGGTGGGACCCAGTCTGGAGCAGGTAACCTGCCCCTCTCTACCTTGCCTTACTCAGCCCAGGGCTGCAGAGGACAAGAAGGACAGTGAGACCCAGAGGGCCCCCTGTCAAATAAAGCACCCCCATCAACAGATTAGGGGCACCAAAACTAGTAGCCCTAGTGAGGTGAAAACTTTAACAACTCCTGAGGGAGCCCCCTTAAAAGTAGTTAGGGACCTCCCACAGATGGATTCTGTTGGGCACAGCTGTGAGAAGTTGGCCTGGTAGGGGATGTTTCCAATTCTGGAACCACCTACTACCTGACCAAACAATCCCTTATGGTGTCTGGTTGTAAGTCAACCTTATTAGACAAGCTATCCTAGGGGTAGCATGGACTAAGCAGCCTAAAGGCTTAACTTAAGAGGTCGTGTTAAGCGAGCTGTTTTACCACATACAATCCTGTAATACCAAATGAAAGGACACCACACAAGTATATATTATAAAAATATATGTGTTTATTACTAAACACAATCCCCAGTATTCTTTATGAATAAAGGGGCACAAGCGTTAAATCAAAAGCACTGTTTAAACATACAAAGTTGCACAATTATGGATGAGGGCAGGGGGCCACTCAAACCATATACTAAACAAGTGGTATAAGAGAGGCCACTCGAGCAGTGGTTAGGCCTAGGGCCTAGGGAATCGCTGGGAGCAGTCAGGACAAGCAATGCTGAAGTCGGGAATGGCCCTCGGGATTCGGGAGATGTGCGGAAAGCGCACGCATGCACCAATGTTAACCAATGGTGCGTAAAAGTTGTAAAGTTAAAGTTAAAGGACACTTCCGCTGAACCTAGAGGAACAAAACTTAACACACAGACCCTAGAGATGTGTACCAGTGTGGGAACACCGGCGGAGCAAAGTTACCTCACCCACAGGAAGCGGGTGCACAGGGTCGAAGTGGCGTCGGGTTTTGACACGCAGGTTCTTGGCGCTTGAAGCTGAAGACGCTGCAGGCGATGTGAAGGAGAAGTGTCCGGTGGATCCAAGGGTGGATCTGAAGTGGTGAAGACCTGAAAGCAGAGGGGACAGTGTTCAAAGTCACTGGCCAGTGACCACCGTGGAACCAGATTGGAACCAGGCAAAGTCGGGTGCAAACAGGTGATGAGGGGTTGCTTCTCTCTGCAGCCACGTGGACACGAAGAGGTCAAGGACGTCCAGGAGTCGATCACGAGCTTTCCCTTGAAGGATCTAGCTGATGGCGGTGTCGGCAACTCGATTGAAGCAAACAAGCCTTGGCTAATGCAAGCCACGGGGAAAGTGAAAAAGGCTTATTACTCGGACCAGCAAGGTCAGAGCGGGTACTCCTTTCTACAGGAGCGAGGGCAGGTTTGGAGCAACCAGACCCACAGTGTAAATCGTAGGTTTCGTCGCCAAGATGGCCGCTGACCACGTGACAAGCGGCCGGGATGGCGAGTCGAGTGGCACAAAGCAAAAGGGCCCCACGCAGATCGTGGAGATGCTGGAGGGCTGATCTTTGGTGCAAATGCTGCTCAATTGTGGGGCTTCTCAAATCCCAAAGCACAGAGTCGAGGGTGCCTCGGGTGCTGCGCAGTCAGCGTCTCGGGGGTCTTTCAAGATGTTCGCTCCCACGTCTCTCGGTGCCTCCACGGGTCCCTTCTTTGCAGGGACTGTGGATCGGGCTAGGAGAAGTCTGGGAAGCTGGGTCTTGTTGGGCTCTGCACTCGGGCTCCGGCGGGAGACGGCGGCAAAGCAGACGTCGAGGTGCTGGGTGGTGCCTGTGTTCACAGGGTGGCCCCTCCTAGGCCACAAGGGAGATTCTCTTCAGTCTTCTATCATCAGAATGTCGAAGTCCAGTCGTCTTCTTAGTTTAAAGGTGATTTCAGGATGATCTGCTGTGCTAGGGCACTGCTCCCACTCTTATTCCAATCTGAGGGGTGGATCTCCTGTCAGTTGGGTATCGTCAGCATACAGGTGATAGTTAATACCGGCTTTTTTAGGTATGAGGGTAAGGGGTTACATAAATAAGTTGAACAGAGCAGGAGAGAGGATGGATCTTTGGGGGACACCAAGGGAGACAGGAGTGGGGCTGGAGAGACAGTTTTGGATTTGGATTTGCTGGGATCTGTGTTGGAAATAGGAGGTGAGCCAGTTCAGGACAGTGCCATTAAGATCGAGACAAAGTTTAAGTGTTTTGAGTAAAGTTAAATGTTTAACTGTATCGAATGCCGCAGAGAGGTATTGGAGAATGAGAAGGCAGGTCTCACCATTATCCAGGGTGTGGTGGATGTCTTCAACTATATTTAGCAATGCAGTTTCAGTGCTGCAGCCTTTACGGAAGCCGGATTATAGGGGGTCGAGTAGGTTGTAAGTGTCAATGTGTTTATCCAATTGAAGAAGGGCACATTTTCAAGGGCTTTTGAAAGACTGGGGAGGTTTGGGATGGGGTGGAGCTTATTAGGGTTGTTAGGGTCAGCCTTAGGGTTTTTAGGAATGGGGTTTACCTGTCCGAGTTGAAGGCAGACCGGAACGCAACCAGAGGAAAGGGAGGAGTTGATGATTTTGGTCCGATAAGGTACAATGATGCGCTTAAGGTCTTGGACAAGGGTAGACGGGAGGGGGTCTTTTGTGAGAGGACGGTTTTAATTGGGACAGGATGTTAAAGACTTCTAGTTCGGAAACGGAGTGGAAATTCTGCTGGAGGCATTATTTTTTAGCTGTATTTTGGAGGGGTTATTGAAAGTTAGTGCGGGGGAGGCAGGGGGCAAGATTAGAGGGGAGGGTGTTGGAGTAGTAACATAGGTATATTGGGGGTTGGGAGGGATCTGAGTTAAAATGAAAGATTGGTCAATATTGGTGATTTTTTAGGAGACAAAGTTAGCAATTTCTTGACATATGTTGGCGGAGGCGGTCAAGTGGAGGGGGGCGGGGAAGGTTTGGTTTCCAACAATATTGAACAGTTCTCTGGGTCTATTTTTGGCATGGGCGAGTTGTGAACGAAAGAAGGATGCCTTTTCAAAGAAAATGTTTTTCTTGAAAGTAGATCTAGTGGTTCTAAGGAGGACGAGATTGGAGGGGGAAGGGTGTTGTCTCCAAGTTCTTTCATCCAGTCTGAGAGCACTTCTTTCATTGGTGAGGGCTGAGTTAAACCATGATTTGGAAGGGATATTTTTTTGAGTTTTTCATTTGGATGGTGCCAGTTGATCTAAAACCTCGGAGACAGTTTTATTATAGTGCTCAGTGAGCTCATTTGCATTAAGAGAGAGAGAGGGGTGCAACTAAGTTGAGCTTGGAGTTTGGCCTCCAGTACTCCAGGGGTGATTAGATTAAGGTTTTTGGTAGAAATGTTCATTTTGTTGTTTTTAGGTGGGGGGGCAGGGCTAAGGGGGAGATCATGAACAGTATGAGGTGGTGGTCAGACCAATCGACAGGGATAATGCTGGATAGGGATGCCAAATCATTGTTTGCAATGATGGCGTCAAGAGTCGCCCCTTTAGAGTGGGTTGGGGAATGGCAGAGTTGGTTGAGGTCATTAATCTCAAGAAGGTTATTTAGGAGTTTAATGATAGGGTCCTCGTGCATGTTCCAGTGAAGGTTTGAGTCTCCTAGGAAGAGATTTTTAGAGCTAGAAAGTGATGATTGAGTAAGGAAGGTCAGATAATTCCTCAGCGAAGGGAAGAGGTTCACCTGGAGGGTGATTGATGTTGTGTAGACGTATTGGGGGAGCATCTTGGATCTTAAGTTCCGCTCCTAGGTATTCAAATGTTGCAAAGTCTGTGTTTTTGACTAGGGAGAGCTGGAGTTCGCTTTTAAAGATTATTGCTAATCCACCTCCTATTCTCTTTGGTCTGTCTTTTCTGATGATAGAGTAACTGGGGGCGGGGGGGGGGAGTAAGTCAAGAATGGGTGTTGAATGATCATTGAGCCAGGTTTCCGTGAGGAAGGCGACGTCTATATCTTCACTAAGGATAATTACGGAAATTTTGGTCGCATGTTGGACCGCCGAACGGCAGTTCACGAGCATGCAGGCCAGGGCTTAGGGTTGTTTTTGTGTGGGGGGTGGGGGGGGGCACGAGTGGATGGCGGAAAGTTGAGGAATGGGTCTGGGGAGCCGGGAGAGGAGGGGATTCTGCTGGTCCCTATAATAACAGGGATGTTGGAGTGAGGAACGGCCGTTTCCTTAAGTGAGGTTATTGGCGGGTAGGAGTTGCAGATGTCGGATAGGTCAGTGGTGGAGTGGTCACTTAAGGTGCGAAGAGGTCTATGTGTACTGTTGTGTAGTGGTGTGGTTTTCCAAGGTTTGGGATTAGTGGGTTTTTGAGGACCAGTGTATGGTGAAGTGGACCAGAAGAGGCGGGCTTTGGGGGTTAAGGGATTTGAAGTCTTTGAAATCCTCTGTAAGTCGGCGACTTCAGATACCAAGTAAGCAATATTGCAGTCAATGTGGCAAAGTGTCTGAGTTAAAAGAATGAGATGGGACATAGTTGAGGCAGGAGGTGTTTTCTGAGTTGGTCGGGGGAGGTGTTCTGGCGTTCAGAGAGGGTGGGTGGTCTGGGGGCGATAACGGTGCTGACGTTGTGGGAGTGGGGAGGTCTGTTGGGGGAGTTCTGGCAGTCAGAGGGGGAGGTCCGTGGGGAAGGACGGGATAGTTATAAGAGGTAGTTGGGGCAGGAGGAGTGGAGGAGGAGTGGAGGAGGTGTGTTTGTAGTTGGTAGGTCTGGTGTTGGGAGAGGGTGAGAGGCCAGGGGGGTGGTAAGCGGGGTGCTGAAGCTGTGGGAATAGGGGAGGTCTGGGGAGGAGAGAAGGGTGATCTAGCAGTGTGCGGGAGGGACAGGCATGGAGAGGGGTGGGATAGTTGTAGGGGTTTGGGGATGGGATAGTAGGAGAAAAGAGGATGTAAGGAGTGAGTGGAGCGGCAACATCAGAGTTGGGGGTGGGGGAAATTCAGAGAGGGGTTATAGGGGCAGGAGGGGTTATGGTGGTGCTAGCTAAGAGGGGAGCTTGGGGTAAGGAGAGGGGTTATCAGTGGTGCTTGGGGTCAGAAGGTAACGGTTGTTGGAGAGGATGGGAGTTTGGGGGATGGTGAGTGAGTTTGAGATGTTTTGGGGGTTCGGGGTTGGGTGGTGGATAGGAAGTCATAGCATAGAATATATCCTTGAGGTTAGAGATGTCTAGGGGAAGAAGGGTATTTGTCGTGGAGGCAGGGGAGCACAGGGTTGTGTCTGGGGAATGGGGAGTAGAGATGGGAGGAGTAGGTAAGGGCAATTGGTGGGACAGAGTGCTGAAATGATGCTCAAAGATGTTGAGGTGGTGTTCAGAGGCTTGTATGAGGATATTTCCAGTTTTGAAGATGAGGATGTCCATTTCACCTGGGAAAATAGGGGAAGGAGTAGTAGATAGTTTGAAACCGTAATGAATATTGATAGATTTAGTAACTGGGAGGTAGCGTAGGAAGGTGCTCTTCCATTTGGAGAGGCGCTTAGAATAGAAAATGTAGTTGGTTATTATAGGGGACGTGAGGCTGTGGTAGTTATTTACAATTAGGGTTTCGGGATGCCAGATTAGTTATTTATGTTTGAAATTTTCTTAGCATTTTTAGAAAGATTGGGAGGGTAGAGAATGGACCAAGAGTTGGGGCCATGTTTGGTGAGGGAGGGGTGTAGGCAGGAGAGATCAGGGTTGGAGGGAGACGTGGGATTGGGACTAAGGTGAATATGATGGTCTAAAGGTTGGAGGAGATGGGGGAAAGGAGGGAGGGTGGAGTGATATAAAGCTAATAAGAGGATAACGAGGAGTTAGGGGTGGGAGGTTGACAATAAAATATTAATTAATTAATAATAAACGGATATATATATATTTAACACTAAAAACTATCAATAAATACAAGTGTTAATTAATACAAATTAATCAATACATTTTAAATAATGAAATTACTTCCCACCCTATTTCCCCATAAACCCACAACCCAGCTACAGAACTAAAAGCGCAAAATTCATTTTAAACAAATTAATACATTTAATATAATTACATTTCTTCCCACCCTATTCCGCTATAAACTCACAACCCGCTATGGAATTATAAGCACATCATTCATATTAAAATTCATATTAATAATAATAATACATTTATTATAATTAAATTGCCTCCCACCCTATGCCCCTATAAACCCACAACTCAATACAGAACTAAAAGTGCAAAATGTAGATAATTTTTTTATAACTACTAAAAATATAAAACATACAAACAATTCTTGTACACAACATACATCCCATGCATATAAAATATACACTGAAATACATAACTGTAGTGTCTAAATCCAGAATTAAGTAGACAGGAACGTTGTAGGTTGAAGAGCAAGCTTTAATTATAACCCCAGCCACAGGTCCAAATTGCAACTGACTAAAAGGAACTTCCATGTATTCCAGAATCTCACACGAGATCAGAATATACAGAGAAGAATGTTCCAGCACGTTAAAGGTACAGTTATAGAAATAGATGTACACCATCACACATCTCCCTTCTAAACAAAAGCATATAACGATAAACTTAACAAAAAGAAACAAATGGGAGAAAAGACTCACAATGAATAATCCCTCAAGTAAACAGGAGGTCTACGTACCCTTTGACTCCTGAGGGAAGATAAGGATAAATTAGAACCATTAGCAAAACTGAAAGATGGACGAAGTAATTCTTCTCTTCCGCACGTCAAATCTTGTGCAGGAATTCTTGACCTAACCACAACAACTCTACTCCTATTCCATATCCTCCCATCCTCCGTTTTGATGGCATTCCTAAAAACTTTCACCACAGCTCTTACATCAGTGTAAATGTATAGGCATTTATATAGCGCACTACTTACCCGTAGGGTCCCAAGGCGCTTCGACCGCTGCGAAACCCTTCCTGGCTTCCCTGAGAGATGGTCCCTTAATGGGTATCTCCAGGGTGAGACCAGGCATCCCCGGCGGTCTGGTGGGGCCGTTAGTGAAGATGAGGCAAGCTAATGCCCAGAGTTGCCGAGTGTGAACGCTGATCAGAGTGGGCACCGAGGCGAGAGAATTATCGAGTCCGCTGACCCTGGTCCAGAAACCTGCCGCGCCGGGAATCGAACCCTGGTCCCGGGCCGTCCTCTGCTCTCGGGTCTGCCGCCTCTAACCAGTGAGCCACACTACTTCACATACTACTTCAGTATACTTCGATCAGGATCTACAACCAACCGGAGCTTTTATTCTCACAAGATCACCCACTAAAATCTTCTGTACATCCACGCATTTTCTATTATCATAATACTGCTTCCTTTCATCCAGTTTCCTTTCTTCCTTACAACGCCATTCACCAATCCCATTATCCACCAAACCTTTGTTAATTTTCATCCACCCAGGACACAACCAAGTGTTGGGAGCCCTCCCTTTAAACAACTCAATCGGAGATCTCCCAGTTGTTGAATGTGGTGCAAAGCGATAAGCATTAATTCTTTCTTGAAGAATAGACTTCCAGTTCAACCCTGATGATCTAGCTAACTGTATTGCCTCTTTCAGCGTTTTATTGACTCTCTCAACTGCCCCATTCGACTCAGGATGATACAACGAACATCTCTTATGTACCACACCACACTTCCTCAAGAACTCCTCAAACACCCTCGAACAAAATTGTGGCCCATTATCCGAAAGAAGACTATTAGGAAAACTCTCCTTCCTAAAAAGTGCATCCAGAAACTTAATCACTTCCTCCGATGTAATCTCCCTAACAGCACTCACCTCAATCCACCTCGAATACAAATCCATTAACACCAAAAGATAAGGTGTATCACTTACACCTGACAACGGACCAACTATATCTATTGCCAATTCATCCCAAGGATGCCTTGGTAGTAATCTCTTCACCATGGGCATCTGCTTCGTCTTTAAGATCTTATCACTAGCACAGCACTCTGGACAATCCCTCGCTGATCTCTCAATCTCTAGGTCTATTCCAGGCCACCAAAACCGCATTCGTAGAATCTCCTTTGTTTTAACAAAACCGAGATGCCCTGAATGCGCATGAGACAATAATTTCTTTCTAATACCCAAAGGAGGCACCATTCTTGTACCACGAGTCAAAAAACCACCATACATTGAAAGCTCATCAGAAACTAACATCCAAGGCTTCTCCAACCGTGAATTACTACTCAGTGACAGCATCACTTTTTTAATCTCCTCGTCCTTCTCCAACTCATCTCTCCACTCTTTCTCTTCAATTGCCCCCTCCGTAATCTCACATACACTTACACAGTCATCACACTCACCAAAATCATCCTCATCATCAAAATTTTCCTTACCTACCATCCTCGACAAACAATCAGCCGATTTATTTGACACACCCGGAATGTAATCAACAACAAAATCAAACTCTTGTAGAGAAACTACCCATCTCCTAATCCTTGACGAAATTGCATCCAAGCCCTTTTTATCAAAAATCTCTTTCAATGGTTTATGATCCGAAAAAATAAATACTTTTGTGCCCCAAATCAAATTCTTCAACTTTCTCAAAGCCCAGTAGATAGCGAGAGACTCTTTTTCTATAACAGAATAATTCAATTCTGAACCTCTTAAACACCTTGATGAACAACAAATCGGGAAGTCTTTACCATTTCTTTTCTGAACCAGGACAGCACCAAGTCCTTTCTCACTCGCATCTGTAAATAACATTGTAGGCAAACCCGGTACAAATGCCTGAAGAGAGGGTGCTTTATTCAACTCAAACTTAATACAATCAAATTCCCTTTTACAGTCATCCGTGCATTCAAACTCAACATTCCTAGAAGTCAATCTTCTCAAACACTGAGTTTTATCTGCAAAATTACAAATGAACTTACCATAAAACTCTACCATGCCAAGAAAGGATATTAATTCTTCCTTGTTCTCTGGTTCCTTTACCTTGTTAATAGTGTCCACTAACTCCTTTTTGGGATAAATACCTTCCCCAGTTATTCTATGTCCCAAGTAATTTACTTCTTGCACACCAAACTTACATTTACTTTTCTTGAGAGTCATGCCCGCATCCTCCAAACGTTTCAGAACCGCACACACACGACCATAATGTTCTTGAACACTGTTCCCATAAATCAGTAAGTCATCCTGATAGCATCTCACTCCAGCCAACCCTCTCAAAATTCTAGCCTTTATCCTTTGAAATACAGATGCCGCAGACACGAGCCCAAAAGGCATCCTTTTATACCTATAAGTGCCCATGGGAGTGATAAATGCTGTCAGATCCTGAGAAGACTCATCCAACTCCACCTGATGATAAGCGGAAGCCAGATCCAGAGTAGTGAAAAACTTAGTCCCCTCTAACGTACTCACCATCTCATCAATATTTGGTAGAGGAAATCTATCCACTACCACTTCTTTATTTAACGATCTCAGATCAATACAAAGCCTAATCTCACCAGTAGGTTTTTTAACGACAACCACGGGAGCTAACCATTCAGTAGCTTCTACCTGCTCAATCACTCCATTCTTCAACAACTTATCTATTTCCTCCTTCACTTTCTCTTGCTCCATCAGGGGTATTCTTCTTACTTTCGCTATTACAGAAACAGCCTTCTCCCTCAATCTAATGTGATGTTTATACCCCTTCAAACATCCTAAGCCTTCCCTGAAAACCTTTGGGAATTTTCCTGCTAAATCTCCTCCCAGATCCACTTCACCCTCTTTCATTTCATTTATATCTACTTGTTGAATCTGCACCTGAGGATTAGCATTCGGATTCAAACTCACTCCTAGTTGACACTGATGCACCCAGCCCAGTAATGTATCACCCTTCTTTGCAACGTAAATCTTGCCAACTATTATCTTACTCCCAAGTTCTATCTCAGCCATAAAACATCCAAGCATCTTAATTGGTTTATCTCCATATCCAAGTGGTCTCAAATCAGATCTCATCAGTTTTACTTTTCCCACAAAATATGTATTAAACAACTCTGCTGCTGTCGAGAGAGGGTTCTGGTGATCTGTGGCTGCTGTGCTTTGTGATCTGACCTCTGCGGGCTGTAATAATCTTACCTGTTCTTCATTCACCCCACTCCTCGCGGCCCCCGCTCCGCGGGCGCCGCTCGAGGCCAACGTTATCTGGACACACCCCCATTGAAAGGAACTGTAAGAGCCGCCACCCACCCTTGCGGGACTGCGAGGACCAGCGGGCGTTGCTCTCCTGACTCGCCGCAGCTGGTCCTCTTCCCGCCCCCTCCCGCTATAAACCGGAAGTAGGACCCGCGTTCGCGGGAGCGCGCCGGGAGAAGCCCGGGACAAGGGCGGGACCGTCTGTGGCCGTCCGGGGACGTCCGGGGACGTACAAGGACGGGACGGGCCATCTTATTTTCATTTTCTCTCGCATCGCCGGCAATTCATTGACAAGCACTGATCTCACTAGGTGGGTCGTGGAGTGTATCAATCTATCCACTGAGACCAACGCACGGATATAGGAGTCTGGAGTTGTCATCGTTCCCTGTGAAATACTAACCCATACCTTCAGTAGATTCTAAACAGTCTCTAAAAGAAAATCTTCTAAACAAACTACTGGAGAAGGAGCTAAACCTACACCTAACAGGGGATCTTCAGTCAAATTAATGGCACTAAAAAAGTTACGATCTCCTACAATATTCATGAAACGAATGGGCACTGAGGATGCAATCAGGAAATCCACTGATAAAGTATTAAAACACGGCCGGATAACCCGGACCCCTGCAATAAGTCAGTATTTCTCTGCCTTATCACCGAAAAAACTATCACCTACTCACGCTTTGGAAAAAGGTAATAATCTCGAACTCATGGAAACTAATGAGGTAAAACAGGTCTCTTCTCTGATCCATCATTCCACTCAAAACTTAAGTGATCTAGATCTCGAAGAAAATCAAAAAGTAATTTCATCATCAGAGGATCTACAAATCCTGGATCAAGAGGTGTCGCATTCAACATCCTTAACACCGATAAAACCTTCAGGAAGTCAAGTCTGCTCTGAGGATCTCATTGGTAACAACACGAAGTCACCAAACAATAAAACAGAACTACAGCCATGTCCTGATAAGTTATTCACTAGTTCTCCGAAAAAATCATCAGATCACAATCCATCACTTGATTCCTTTCCTGACCCTTTTTTTCCTAACACAAATTCTGTTAACTTTGCAACACCTATGTCAAAAGCTCTTTTTTCTTTGCAGGAAATTTTGGAATCAGTTTTAACCTTTTTAGGTCATATTCTAGCTAACTAGGATGATATCCTTGACGTACAAATTGGTATACTCAAATTCTTATTAGAGGAAAAAAGGAAAAAAGAATCAGTTGATGTAACGAAAAAAACTACAAGTATCTGACAAGATGCAACATCAGGAAGGTCACTAAACAAATTTTACTAAAAATACACAAATTTTGAGTAAATGTGATATAAGTACTCAAACATCAGAAGTAGTAATAATAGAAAGAAAAATGAAGGAACCCAGGAAAAATCATAAAGCCTCTACTACATATTCTCTGAAGAAACTCTTCAGAGAAGAACCACCAAAACTTCTCAAACAGTTCTCCCTATTTTCGAATCCCATCAAAAAAACAGATCTAAATAAAACTGGGTGTGACAAAGGCGCTCAAGAAACCACCACCAAAAATGTACCCGAAGTTGATCACGGGGAGAAGATCTCCAAAGCAAAAGAAACCCAGGATGAAGGGATGAAAAAAAGGAGAAGAAAGCCGCAAAGAAGAATTCATAAAAAATAAGCGCGAAAACTTAAATTTCAAAAACCAATTACTCCTTCAAAAATTGATAAGGGCAAAAATGTCATAACAATTCCCAATATTTCCACATTAGAGGTAATCAGAGCTACTAAAACCATATCGAATGAGAAAACTCTGAACCCAAAAGCTGACGAATATCTTCCGGCTACATTACTTTCAAAAACAGGGCTGAGAATTAATGGAACAAGAGAAGATGACGATAAGACATCTTGGCGCGAGGAAGTAGCATCGTCAAAACACTTAATAATTGAAGAACTTTTTCCCATAGACAACGTGCCACTAAATCGAGGAAGAATCATCAATCTTCTCCAACAAATACCATCACTACAATCTCTCACAAGTAATGAAATAGACTTGGTGATCTTTCCCAAAAAAGAAAACAACAAACTAGCGGTGGTATCATTCTGGTCACCAGTACTCCCCGGGATAATCCTCAGAGAGAAGGAAATATTACACAAAAGTGGCTATGATGTAATTGAAAGACCAGAATCAAGGAAAAACAAATTTAATAAAGGATACAACGGCCTCTTAAAATCAAATACTGATACACTGAGCAACTATCAGTATAAAAATACCACAAATTTGGAAGAATCTGGATTAAATGGTTTAGGAAACGACACCTTAAAAATTCAAGTGAACAATGGAGAACGGGTAGTATGGAGCCAAGACCCAGGAGAGAGCGATCACAAAAAAACAACAAAATCTTGGGCTTGGATTTCGGAGACGCTAAACAGCAAAAAAACTATCAACCTCCACCAATATACTGTTTAGTAATGGCCTGGAGATCACCTCATGGAACATGGCCGGGAAACTACTAATAAAATGATTGAAGCCACAAAAAATCAACCCGATATCTTGGCCCTACAGGAAACTTGGGCTATAAAAACATTCTACCAGAAAGGTTATTACGTTTATGATATCCCTGCAAAAGAATCCAATCGGGGCCATGCAAAGGGCGGATTGGCAATCCTGTTAAGAGAGGAATACTTATGGTCCCAAGAAATCGTTGAGACCAACTCCGAAAACCTTCAGTGCATCAAGGTGGCACTGAAAACACATACTACAGCTTCCCAAAAGGCAATGTTGCTTTTTAACATATATGCCCCTCCCGGCAATAATCAAGACGCCCTATTTGAGAATATAATGGAAACAATCATCCATATATTAGAACATCGCTCATATACGCCATATGTGATCATGGGAGACCTGAATGGAAAAATTTCTAACATCGAAATTGGAAAATGGGTAAAACTATACAATGAAGAATCATTGGAAATGACCATCCCAAAATTCCCTAAGGGCAATAAATCAGATAAGAGAGGCAGGTCGCTACTATAATTTCTACCAAGTCTAAATGGGACAATTTTGAACGGTAACATGGAAGGAGATATACCGGCATCCCATACCCGACGGGGAAACTGAGTTTTTTCAACTATTGATTACATAATCTGTGGAATGGACCTAACGGAGACAGTTACTCATCTACGCTCCAACTTTACAGATGAGAGCGATCATGCCCTTTTACATCTAACTACCCTCTGGATGGCCATTCCTTCCTTTTCAAGTCAGATAATATTTCACAACACTTCAACTGAAGTTAGCATCAATCAGAGACGGATCTATTGGAATTCATCCACATTGGACAATATAAACGCACTGGTTGCACATACCCAACTCCTAACTAACATATATTCAGATGACCCAATAACGAATTTTGAATATATAGTTAAGAACATCAAGAATGTGTTTCTAAATAAATCACAACAGGTTACATCAGGAAAAAGTAAAAATAACAATAAAAATAAAAACCGGAACTCATCTACTGTAAAAAAACTGAATAAACTCATTAGAGAACAACATTTGAATTTCTCTATCACAACTAAAGCAGAAATTAATAAATTAAAAAATCAAGCACGAAGAGAGAAAAACAAACATAATAAAAAGGTGCAGGACCGCAACTGGGTAGACATTCAAATAGCAGCTAAACAACACAATCAGCGAAAGTATTGGACCTTAATCGCTAAAATGCCCGGATCAAAAAAGAAACTTCAAGCTATCCCAGTATCACCCCAGGACTGGGAAACCTACTTGAGTGACTTATATAAATCAAATCCAACCAATTTCGAAAGAAAGGTTCCCAATACCACTATGGTAAGGAACATCACTAAAATCAGTAAGATCTCGGCAATCTCCATTGCCATGCATATTCGAAAAGCTAGAAGCACTGGAGCCTCCGGCCCTGATCAAATTCCCATCAAGGTCCTACAAACTGACCCTATGGAGTGGAGCCAGATGCTTTCTCCCCTTTTTAATTACATATTTAAAACAGGAAAAATACCTAAATCATGGCAGGGAAGTATCATCATTCCCATTTACAAAAAGGGGAACAAAAACGTAGCCGGTAATTATCGGCAAATAGCGCTGATGGACGCTACCGGGAAAATCTTTGCCGCAGAAGTATTGGACCGACTAAAAGTCTGGGCATTTTCGCAGGGTCTAATACCAATGTTTCAGGCAGGTTTTCGACCCAATCATTCTGTTCTTGATAATACAGCAACACTTCAGACCATCCTCGACAAATACACAGTAGGGAGATCTCAGTCAATATACGCAGCGTTCATTGATTATTCGACTGCTTTTGATCGAGTTGATAGACCAACTCTATGGAATAAGTTGAGGAGGTTAGGTATCCCTGATCAATTGCTCCAGGTTGTTATTAATCTCCACACTAAGACGTGGTGTCAAGTCCAAATGGGGTGCGAAAAAGGTTTGACAAAAATAATCCACACGTCCAATGGGCTCAAACAAGGGTTCCTTTTGGCACCGATACTATTTTCATTGTATCTCAGCGACCTACCCCTCCATCTGCAACAAGGCTCTAGTTTGCCTCCAAAGCTCGCTGCACAAAGCATACACGCCTTGTTATACGCTGATGACATTGTGCTGTTGGACCTTACACCCTTTGGCTTACAAAATCTTCTGGACATTTTACACAAATATTCGAAAGACAACTTTTTAATCCCCAACTTAAATAAAACAAAAGTTGTTTCTTTCTCTGGTAGGAAACAAAGTGTCAAGTACTGTTGGAGGCTCGGTGGAGAAAAAATAGAAGAGGTCGAGGAATACACCTATCTCGGTAGGATTTTCACAAAGAACTTGAAAAATACCAAACAAATCATCCATCTAAAAAAGAAATCCGAACTACATGCTGGGGCCCTTTCGAGACTGTATTCGGCCACTGGGAACAGGCATTTCTCCACATTGCTAAAAGTATACAGAGCAAATATTCCTCCTGTTTTATCCTATGCCACTGAATATATACCAATAAAACAGTGGTCCTATATGGATCAAAAAGAAGGGAAAATACTAAAGAAAATTTTGAAGGTCTCTGAATCTACACCGGTGCAAGCACTAAGACTTGAATTTTCGTCCACTAGTTCCTACGCTACGGCGGTTGCTAACCTTATCAGGTGGTGTAGGAAGGTGGCTACCTGACTATGGTTACCCCGGATTTTTTGCCTGTGTTTAGCTGGTTTTTGACTTAGTTGACCTGGTTCCCTGCTAATCAGGGCCCCAGGCCATCTGCTCTCTCTGTAAAATGGATTCCATGTACCCTAGGTACATACCACAAATTGGAAATGGACTCCTTGTCAGCCCCTGTATAATGCACTATAGGTGCCCAGGGCATAGGAGCCACCAAGGCCTACCAGGGGCTGCAGCATATCTTTTGCCACCCCTGGCTGGTTCTTAAATTGACACAACTGGCTGATCACTCAGCTGGGGTAAGGTGGTGTAAACGCCCCTTGCTTAGATATAGTATACCTATATCTAAACCTATATCTGGACACATATTAGCCTGTGAGCCACTCCTATGGAAGGCCTCATCAATCCTGGAGGCAGAGTGCGTGGTTTCATGTGAGATGGAGCTCTAGCATGAGCTGAGCCTGTCTGCAGCTGTCGGGAACAAATCCCTAAGCTGTTTCAGGATAAGGCCATACCATATACTATTAAGTGCCTTATAATCCTCGCGGTTATTTAGCAACTTTGGTTTGGCTTTATCAAAACATGTCGTGTAAGGTGTCATACGCTTTGGAATACCATCCCCTCGCCAGTTCTGGCGACGGGGATGGCATTCCACCCCTCTAGAGGGGTAAGACATGTTACTTCACTTTAATGCGGTTGATTTCTCCAAAGGCCTTAAGATCCACAAAATGGATGCCTCTGCCACAGACAAATGTCTGGACCCCTGGAGCTGACCGAAACCCAGTCAAGGGGGTCCTGGACAAAGGGTTTCCTGTCACAGGAGGGTGTCACCGCCCTCCAGACAGGAGATAGTGTATTGTAGCAGGGAGGTTTGAAAGAAACCAGACACTGCCTGGGGCGCACAAGGCTGCCCCTTGCATAATCCGGCCAAACCGGTTCTGGGGCACTCCAGCCCTCGTGCCAGGGCGGCCTGGATCAAAGGAAGGGGGTGTATCCACCCACTCCCTGGGTCCCACCCATAGGAGGGGACCTAGCAGGTAATCACGCCCACCAGATTCGAATAAGAGTGGGAGCAGTGCCAATGCACATCAGATTTCCTGGAAGAAACATTTGAAACGATATTCTGGACCCTTCGCCCTCCATCTCAACGTGGAAGCCCGAAGAATCTCCCTTGTGGTCAAGGAGTGACCACCCTGCAGCAGCAGGCACCATCCAGCCCTCGACGTCTACTTAGTTGCAGTTCCCGCCGGAACTCGAGCGACTGAGATCGACGAGATCAAGCCTGCCCAGCTTCTAACAGCCCGATCCACAGTCCCTGCAAAGCTGAGACCCGTGGAGGCGACCGGAAGCGTGGGGCACGCCATCTTGAAGTGACCACGAGACGCTGACCGTGCAGCCCACGAGTGACCCTCGAAGCTGTACACCGGGGTTTGAGAAGCCCCCACCCTGAGCTACTCCTGAGCCGAAGTTCAGCCCTCCACACTCGACGAGTGCTGCGTGGGGCCCTTTGGCACGATTTGGCTCAACGCGTTGGCCCGGTCACTTGCCAGCTGGCTTGTGGTCCCTGTGCCGACGAACTACAAAAGAAGACTCGTGATTCTGGTTGCTCCAGATCCACACCAGCTCCCCTGAAAGGGAGCCCCGACTCTGACCTTCCTGGTCCGAGTGAGACGCCATCTTCCAATCCCGCGTGGATTGCTCTTACCAAGGCTTGTTTGCTCCAAACCGGAAGCCGACTGCACCGACGGTGAGAGCCTGCGTGGGACAGATCGTGACCTGCTCCTGGACGTCGCAGATGCCCCAGAGCCCACGTGACAGCGAAGAGAAGCGCCTCGACGACCACCTGATTGCGCCCGACATTGCCTGGTTCCGTCCTGGTTCCACCCTGGTCACTGCTGAGTGACCCAGACTCTGTCCCCTCTGCTTTCAGGTACTCTACAACTTGAGTCCACTCTTGGACTCCACCGGACACTTCGTCTTCACCCTGCCTGCAGCCCTTTCAGCTTCAAGCACCAAGAGCCTGCGTGTCAAAACCCGACGCCACTTCGACCCTGTGCACCCACTTCCTGTGGGTGAGGTAACTTTGCTCCGCCGGTGTTCCCACACTGGTGCACACCTCTAGGGTCTGTGTGTTAAGTTTTGTGCCTCTAGGTTCAGCGGAAGTGTCCTTAAACTTTAACTATTTGACTTTTACGCACCATTGGTTAACATTGGTGCATGCGTGCGCTTTCCGCACATCTCCCGAATCCCGAGGGCCATTCCCGACTTCAGCATTGCTTGTCTTGACTGCTCCCAGCGATTCCCTAGGCCCTAGGCCTAACCACTGTTCGAGTGGCCTCTCTTATACCACTTGTTTAGTATATGGTTTGAGTGGCCCCCTGCCCTCATCCATAATTGTGCAACTTTATATGTTTAAACAGTGCTTTTGATTTAACGCTTGTGCCCCTTTATTCATAAAGAATACTGGGGATTGTTTTTAGTAATAAACACATATATTTTTATAATATATACTTGTGTGGTGTCCTTTCATTTGGTATTACAGGATTGTATGTGGTAAAACAGCTCGCTTAACACGACCTCTTAAGTTAAGCCTTTAGGCTGCTTAGTCCATGCTACCACTAGGATAGCTTGTCTAATAAGGTTGACTTACAACCAGACACCATAAGGGGATTGTTTGGTCAGGTAGTAGGTGGTTCCAGAATTGGAAACATCCCCTACCAGGCCAACTTCTCACATTGGTGAGCAGCGGTGCGGATTTGAGCTTGCTGTTGTTTTACCATTGCAATCTTTATATCAAATTGAAAGATCACATCAAGTACCTCTAGGTACATATAAAATCAAAAGCTTAGCATATTAAGTTCTACTGAACTTAGTAGTTGTAGGTTGAAGGGAGTAGCACACCCCTGACTACAACTCACTAGCAAGGTCCAGTAGGAAAACACTTAGTGTAGGTAAGTGCACCACTTACACCTCACTAGTAACCATGTCTGACACAGGAAAGGCCTCAGGGTCTAGTCCTGTGACAGTTGACCCTACCCAGGCAACTTTTGGATATGACAAACTAACCCGCAGAGACTTGATTGCCTTGTGCAAAGCAAGAGGGTTAAAAAGGGGCAGAAGCCCCACCTGCCTAACCCTGGTAGAAATCCTAGAACAGGATGACTTAGAGAAGGCTAAAGCAGCTTCCCTAGACACAGGAAATGGAGAGAACCCCCCTGTAGTTGATCCCCCTGAAGAGGAGGATGATGATGACTTGGATGAGGACTCAGAGGTTGAGGACTTAGAAGTACAGGATCAGGGTAGCCAGGTTCCAGTTGGTAGGCTTAGCCAGGCCAACTTGGACCTACTGGGGAATGGAGAGGGCCAGCACCTCCCCAGAACCCAACATGTGATTCTCCCAGGCAACAGAAGAGTGAGATCTCCCTCAGGGGACTCTCATCTTTCTAGTGCCTCCAGAGAATCAGAGAGAGGCATGAGTGCTTCTCAGAAAGCTGAGCATAGAGCTAGAATGAGGGCTGTCAGACTCCAGATAGAGAGAGAGGAGGTAGCCCTGAGTCAAGCTAAGCTTACCTTAGCTCAAGCTAAACTTGCCTTGGCAAGAGAGCAGAAATTGTGTGGCTTAGATGCCACTGGTGGCAGCAATATTCCTAAAGAGAAACCCAGGTCCTATGATAGTAGAAACCTGACAAAGATTGTGCCCCCCTACAAGGAAGGGGATGACATCCACAAGTGGATAACTGCTCTTGAGAGAGCCTGCATGGTACAGCAGGTTCCTGAGGAACAGTGGGCAGCAATCTTATGGTACTCCTTTTCAGAGAAAGGGAGAGATAAGCTCCTCACTGTCAGACAGGAGGATGCAAACAATTACAAAGTCCTGAAGAGTGTCCTAATAGATGGGTTTGGCTTAACCACTGAACAGTACAGGTTGAAGTTCAGAGACACCCAGAAGACACAGACTCAGGACTGGACTGATTTTGTAGATTGTGCTACTAAGGCTCTGGAGGGTTGGCTACATGGCAGCAAAGTACATGACTTTACAGGATTGTATAATTTGATTATGAGGGAGCAGATCCTAAGTAATTGTCAGAACCAGCTCTTACACCAGCACCTGGTAGACTCTGATCTGACCTCTCCCCAAGAATTGGGAAAGAAGGCAGACAAATGGGTCAGAACCAGGATTAGGCCTAAGAATCAGGACAGTAACCAGAAGAAGGAGTCTACCAAGCCTCAAGATAAGGGTGGGGATAAAAGTAAAGAAAAGACTTCCCCAGGGCCCCAAAACTCCAAGGATGGGGGTGGGTCCCAAGACACTTCTTCAACTGAGAAAAAGCCCTATTGTTATCCCTGTAAACAGGTGGGGCATTACAAAACAGACAGCTGTTGTCCCAAGAATAACAATAAAGAAAATATACCTCCAAAGCCAGCTTCAACACCTCCTGTTACTGTCAGCAGTAATCCCCCAGGAAGTGGAAGCACACCCAGGAATCTGGGTGGGTTTACTTTTGGAAATCAGGTGGACCCTGGCCTATCCAGGTCCCCATCACCCAATGATCTTGTTTATGAGGCTGGCATGGGGTTTGCCAACTTCTCTGCTTGCCCAAATACTTTGAGCAAGTATAGACAAGAACCCATCATCAATGGTTTAAGAGTTGAAGCTTTTAGAGACACAGGGGCTAGCATCACCATGGTGGCTGATGGCATAGTCCCCTCTAAGCAACTTTTACCTGGTGCCACATACCAGGTAATAAACATTGATGGCATCCAAACAAATCATCCCATGGCAGTAGTAAGTCTCAGCTGGGGAGGTGTCACTGGCCCAAAGAGAGTGGCAGTGTCCCCAAACTTGCCTGTAGACTGTCTACTGGGGAATGATTTAGAAATCTCAGCCTGGGCTGAGGTTGAACAGGAAACCCATTCTAGAATGGTGAATTCCCATGGAAAGGTTAGTGAGGCTGTACTGGCTACAGCCCCAATCCAAGATGTCCTTCCTGAAAAGGTTGGTAGGGCTGAGAAACTCTCTGCCCCATCTTTAGTAAAAGCTCTTCCTGAACAGAATAGCAAAGCTGTTATGATAACAGCAGAAACCCAAACTGAGTCTCCTCCTGAAAAGGTTGGTGGGGCTGTGATGGCCACAGCCCAAACTCAAACTGACATGTGTGTTGTGAAACCTGAAATGATGGATAACTCCACACAAACTGAGAGCATGGAGGAGGAAGAGAAATCTCCCCCTCACCAGACTTTAGGACAGGATCAGCCTCCTCAGGGAACTGATCTTACCCCTGATGAAGGAGCTGCCCCAGAGGTGGTTGGGCCTAGCCTGACAGAACCTCTGATGTCAGTGGACCCTTCTCAGGTGGGACCCAGTCTGGAGCAGGTAACCTGCCCCTCTCTACCTTGCCTTAGCCAGCCCAGGGCTGCAGAGGGCAAGAAGGACAGTGAGACCCAGAGGGCCCCCTGTCAAATAAAGCACCCCCATCAAAAGATTAGGTGCACCAAAACTAGTAGCCCTAGTAAGGTGAAAACTTTAAAAACTCCTAAGGGAGCCCCCTTAAAAACAGTTAGGGACCTCCCACAGATGGATTCTGTTGGGCACAGCCAAACCTGGGACCAAAAGGGCCCAAACCTGAACTGTCCCTCCAGCAAGCCAAACAGAGGGACCCAGCCTCCAGCTTTAGGTAGCCAGAGGTTGACCCTGAGAGCACAGTGCAACTCAGTTAAAGAAAGAAAGGCACACATGGTGGAAGATAATTGGAGGAAGCCAAGCCCTAACTTAGTAGAGCCTCACTTCAAAACTCCATATCCAAACCAGCCTTTAACTTTGCATAAACACACCCAAGGTAGTGATTCCCTATGGTGGAGACCCTCTAATACCCAAAGGGTGAGGGACTGCTTAGTGGACCATGAGACAGGGGGTACCCATGCTAGTGCAGGTACTTCCTTATATGGCCACTCAGGCAATATAGGCTTACCTGGCCAAGGATAGCCTTATCTCCTTTCGTTTGGGGGGGGGTTATGTAGGAAGGTGGCTACCTGACTATGGTTACCCCGGATTTTTTGCCTGTGTTTAGCTGGTTTTTGACTTAGTTGACCTGGTTCCCTGCTAATCAGGGCCCCAGGCCATCTGCTCTCTCTGTAAAATGGATTCCATGTACCCTAGGTACATACCACAAATTGGAAATGGACTCCTTGTCAGCCCCTGTATAATGCACTATAGGTGCCCAGGGCATAGGAGCCACCAAGGCCTACCAGGGGCTGCAGCATATCTTTTGCCACCCCTGGCTGGTTCTTAAATTGACACAACTGGCTGATCACTCAGCTGGGGTAAGGTGGTGTAAACGCCCCTTGCTTAGATATAGTATACCTATATCTAAACCTATATCTGGACACATATTAGCCTGTGAGCCACTCCTATGGAAGGCCTCATCAATCCTGGAGGCAGAGTGCGTGGTTTCATGTGAGATGGAGCTCTAGCATGAGCTGAGCCTGTCTGCAGCTGTCGGGAACAAATCCCTAAGCTGTTTCAGGATAAGGCCATACCATATACTATTAAGTGCCTTATAATCCTCGCGGTTATTTAGCAACTTTGGTTTGGCTTTATCAAAACATGTCGTGTAAGGTGTCATACGCTTTGGAATACCATCCCCTCGCCAGTTCTGGCGACGGGGATGGCATTCCACCCCTCTAGAGGGGTAAGACATGTTACTTTACTTTAATGCGGTTGATTTCTCCAAAGGCCTTAAGATCCACAAAATGGATGCCTCTGCCACAGACAAATGTCTGGACCCCTGGAGCTGACCGAAACCCAGTCAAGGGGGTCCTGGACAAAGGGTTTCCTGTCACAGGAGGGTGTCACCGCCCTCCAGACAGGAGATAGTGTATTGTAGCAGGGAGGTTTGAAAGAAACCAGACACTGCCTGGGGCGCACAAGGCTGCCCCTTGCATAATCCGGCCAAACCGGTTCTGGGGCACTCCAGCCCTCGTGCCAGGGCGGCCTGGATCAAAGGAAGGGGGTGTATCCACCCACTCCCTGGGTCCCACCCATAGGAGGGGACCTAGCAGGTAATCACGCCCACCAGATTCGAATAAGAGTGGGAGCAGTGCCAATGCACATCAGATTTCCTGGAAGAAACATTTGAAACGATATTCTGGACCCTTCGCCCTCCATCTCAACGTGGAAGCCCGAAGAATCTCCCTTGTGGTCAAGGAGTGACCACCCTGCAGCAGCAGGCACCATCCAGCCCTCGACGTCTACTTAGTTGCAGTTCCCGCCGGAACTCGAGCGACTGAGATCGACGAGATCAAGCCTGCCCAGCTTCTAACAGCCCGATCCACAGTCCCTGCAAAGCTGAGACCCGTGGAGGCGACCGGAAGCGTGGGGCACGCCATCTTGAAGTGACCACGAGACGCTGACCGTGCAGCCCACGAGTGACCCTCGAAGCTGTACACCGGGGTTTGAGAAGCCCCCACCCTGAGCTACTCCTGAGCCGAAGTTCAGCCCTCCACACTCGACGAGTGCTGCGTGGGGCCCTTTGGCACGATTTGGCTCAACGCGTTGGCCCGGTCACTTGCCAGCTGGCTTGTGGTCCCTGTGCCGACGAACTACAAAAGAAGACTCGTGATTCTGGTTGCTCCAGATCCACACCAGCTCCCCTGAAAGGGAGCCCCGACTCTGACCTTCCTGGTCCGAGTGAGACGCCATCTTCCAATCCCGCGTGGATTGCTCTTACCAAGGCTTGTTTGCTCCAAACCGGAAGCCGACTGCACCGACGGTGAGAGCCTGCGTGGGACAGATCGTGACCTGCTCCTGGACATCGCAGATGCCCCAGAGCCCACGTGACAGTGAAGAGAAGCGCCTCGACGACCACCTGATTGCGCCCGACATTGCCTGGTTCCGTCCTGGTTCCACCCTGGTCACTGCTGAGTGACCCAGACTCTGTCCCCTCTGCTTTCAGGTACTCTACAACTTGAGTCCACTCTTGGACTCCACCGGACACTTCGTCTTCACCCTGCCTGCAGCCCTTTCAGCTTCAAGCACCAAGAGCCTGCGTGTCAAAACCCGACGCCACTTCGACCCTGTGCACCCACTTCCTGTGGGTGAGGTAACTTTGCTCCGCCGGTGTTCCCACACTGGTGCACACCTCTAGGGTCTGTGTGTTAAGTTTTGTGCCTCTAGGTTCAGCGGAAGTGTCCTTAAACTTTAACTATTTGACTTTTACGCACCATTGGTTAACATTGGTGCATGCGTGCGCTTTCCGCACATCTCCCGAATCCCGAGGGCCATTCCCGACTTCAGCATTGCTTGTCTTGACTGCTCCCAGCGATTCCCTAGGCCCTAGGCCTAACCACTGTTCGAGTGGCCTCTCTTATACCACTTGTTTAGTATATGGTTTGAGTGGCCCCCTGCCCTCATCCATAATTGTGCAACTTTATATGTTTAAACAGTGCTTTTGATTTAACGCTTGTGCCCCTTTATTCATAAAGAATACTGGGGATTGTTTTTAGTAATAAACACATATATTTTTATAATATATACTTGTGTGGTGTCCTTTCATTTGGTATTACAGGATTGTATGTGGTAAAACAGCTCGCTTAACACGACCTCTTAAGTTAAGCCTTTAGGCTGCTTAGTCCATGCTACCACTAGGATAGCTTGTCTAATAAGGTTGACTTACAACCAGACACCATAAGGGGATTGTTTGGTCAGGTAGTAGGTGGTTCCAGAATTGGAAACATCCCCTACCAGGCCAACTTCTCACAGGTGGGCTTACAATCTCCTCCATGCCAAAGAAAGATCACTATGTTCTTTGTTAAAGATCGAGACTTTTGATCGAGACGCTTCAAATTTAACATTCTTCAGAAACATGAAAGTGGCATTTCAATTAGCTAATATCAGTACTGAAATTTTGTTAACCTGGTCACCTTCTGAACTTAAACTTTTTTAAAGATGTTTTACTCCTAAATTGAGTTTTGAAATTGATCATAAACATTGTATTAAATTATCTTTGTACAAGTTTTATGCAGAGACATTGGAGTATAAGCATGTACAGCCCTACCTAGGGTTTTCCCTCACACACGGTTCAAGGAGGGCAATTACAATGCTGCGCCTAGGTATTCTACCTGTGTTAACTGTTACATCAAAATGGACTTCAGGTGGATCCCCATTATGCACTCTCTGTCAGGGGGGAAATCAGACCATTGAGCATCTTTTATTTATATGCCCAAACGCTAATATAGTAACAGCACGGTCAAGATATCTGGATCCTATATATCGGAAATGTAGAATTTTAACTGCAAAAGAACTGTTACTTGTGTGTAATCAACCACCCAATGAATTTGTATGTTATAATTTCTATAAATTTTTAAAATCTTTCTTGACATTATATTAATCTGTAAAGAAATTGTTTTTATAATATTTGTGGTCCTCAGTCGAGTACCAAACCAAATAAAATCTTTTTTTTGACTTTGTATTAAACAACTCCTCATCAATCAATGTTATGCGTGAACACGAATCAAACTTAAAGTTTATCATTCCATTTTCCACTTTTACTAAATGTGTTGGATGATCAGCCACTTCACATTTTATTTCAAAAGTAATCATTCTAACTCTTCTTAGTTATTTCAGGCCTAAACACTTTGGTTCTAGAAAATTTGGCATAGTGACCTTTCTTCCCACACGAGTTACACACAATCCTCAATGCAGGACATATTGATGAATTCGCCAAATGACCTATTTGACCACATCTAAAACAGGCAAATTTGTTACTTTGCCCTGCATACAAATTCTGACTTGCAAGATTAAATCCTGTATTTTCCTTCTCAACACTACTTGAAGTCTCATTTTTCTTTACTTGACAAACCACATCTTCTACTTTTGTTTCTTCTTTCTTCTCATTTAAAGATCCTTTTTCCTTCTCCTTCTTCAACTCACCAACACACTTAGTCATATGTTCTACTTCCTCAAGGGGTGGTTCATCCTTCAACCATAGTTCCTTTCTGATGTCATCATGTGCGCACCTCAGTACAAATTGATCTCTAATCCGTTCATCTAGAGTCTGACCAAAATTACATGAAGAGGCCAGCTTTCTCAATGAGGAAACATATTCTTCAACGGTCTCATCCTTTTTCTGCTCTCTCAATCCAAAGTGATAGCGTTCCATAATGGTACTGACCCTTGGCAGATAATGTTTATCAAGTTGTGCAATTGCAATTTCATATTCATTCAAATTTCGTTGTTCTCCAGCCGACAAGTCAGGAAGTCTTTCCCGCCTGTGTTGAGGTAGGGTTCACCCGATCGTCGCCAAATAATGTAGTGTCTAAATCCAGAATTAAGTAGACAGGAACGTTGTAGGTTGAAGAGCAAGCTTTAATTATAACCCCAGCCTCAGGTCCAAATCGCAACTGACTAAAAGGAACTTCCATGTATTCCAGAATCTCACACGAGATCAGAATACACAGAGAAGAATGTTCCAGCACGTTAAAGGTACAGTTATAGAAATAGATGTACACCATCACAATAACCATAATAAAAACGATATTTTAACAACTGTATTTTTGCAAACGATATTGAAGACTTTGGTATTTGTAAAATCGATATTATTTACCTGAACTCGATATTCTTAACCTCTATATTTTTGCTGTCGATATTTCTGACCCACGATATTTCAAACTTGGTATTTGTGCACCTCGACATTTTGTCCTCTATATTCTGTTTTGACACCGTTAAATATAGCTTAACGATGATACAATATCTCTCCCAGTGGCTCCGCACTTGCCCAATTGATTTCCTGTTTCCAGAATTTAGAGAAATGGTCTACCTTGGGAAACATACCTGGGCCGGGACTTATGTGGAGGGGGGAGTGTCCTCTTGCTGATACTGAAAAGGGTTGCCACCAAGAATGGTGGTTCGATCCCTGTGTACGGAGAACCCATTAGGGGGAAAGCTTTGATAATACAGGCATTCCAGTGTTTTAACCAAACAATATATACCCACATGATAACACTACCCCAGGACCACAAAGACAACCTTATGGATGACATAACCCCACCATGATTCAAAAAGGGGGTGGTGATGGACAGAGTATCTGAGTTTTTTAGCTCACTGCACCATCCCAGTTCAGAACCTGGCTACATTCAAATTAGTCTGTCCCTGGCCCAGTGCATCATGGGAACAGGGCAGACCAAACTTCCAAGCCAATTCTTTACTGGAAAGGAAACAAGCTTCTGGGGACCTGTTTCTGGTATTACAGCCGTCTTCGGCCCGGCTTGCTTGAATCCTGATGGTGCAGTGAGCAAGGGACTCACATCTGAGCATACCTTTCCACGCTTGTGGTGGCCAAAACGATTCAAAAAGGGGGTGGTGATGGACAGAGTATCTGAGTTAATCAGAACACTCCTACCCAGTCAACAGATCAGGGCTTGATCCATCACCGCTTTTTAGCTCACTGCACCATCCCAGTTCAGAACCTGGCTACATGCAAATTAGTCTGTCCCTGGCCCAGTGCATCATGGGAACAGGGCAGACCAAACTACCAAGCCAATTCTTTACTGGAAAGGAAACAAGCTTCCGGGGACCGGTTTCTGGCATTACAGCCGTCTTCGGCCCGGCTTGCTTGAATCCTGATGGTGCAGTGAGCAAGGGACTCACATCTGAGCATACCCTTCCACGCTTGTGGTGGCCAAACCGATTCAAAAAGGGGGTGGTGATGGACAGAGTATCTGAGTTAATCAGAACACTCCTACCCAGTCAACAGATCAGGGCTTGATCCATCACTGTTTTTTAGCTCACTGCACCATCCCAGTTCAGAACCTGGCTACATGCAAATTAATCTGTCCCTGGCCCAGTGCATCATGGGAACAGGGCAGACCAAACTACCAAGCCAATTCTTTACTGGAAAGGAAACAAGCTTCCGGGGACCGGTTTCTGGCATTACAGCCGTCTTCGGCCCGGCTTGCTTGAATCCTGATGGTGCAGTGAGCAAGGGACTCACATCTGAGCATACCCTTCCACGCTTGTGGTGGCCAAAACGATTAAAAAAGGGGGTGGTGATGGACAGAGTATCTGAGTTAATCAGAACACTCCTACCCAGTCAACAGATCAGGGCTTGATCCATCACCGTTTTTTAGCTCACTGCACCATCCCAGTTCAGAACCTGGCTACATGCAAATTAGTCTGTCCCTGGCCCAGTGCATCATGGGAACAGGGCAGACCAAACTACCAAGCCAATTCTTTACTGGAAAGGAAACAAGCTTCCGGGGACCGGTTTCTGGCATTACAGCCGTCTTCGGCCCGGCTTGCTTGAATCCTGATGGTGCAGTGAGCAAGGGACTCACATCTGAGCATACCCTTCCACGCTTTTGGTGGCCAAAACGATTCAAAAAGGGGGTGGTGATGGACAGAGTATCTGAGTTAATCAGAACACTCCTACCCAGTCAACAGATCAGGGCTTGATCCATCACCGTTTTTTAGCTCACTGCACCATCCCTGTTCAGAACCTGGCTACATGCAAATTTGTCTGTCCCTGGCCCAGTGCATCATGGGAACAGGGCAGACCAAACTACCAAGCCAATTCTTTACTGGAAAGGAAACAAGCTTCCGGGGACCGGTTTCTGGCATTACAGCCGTCTTCGGCCCGGCTTGCTTGAATCCTGATGGTGCAGTGAGCAAGGGACTGACATCTGAGCATACCCTTCCACGCTTGTGGTGGCCAAAACGATTCAAAAAGGGGGTGGTGATGGACGGAGTATCTGAGTTAATCAGAACACTCCTACCCAGTCAACAGATCAGGGCTTGATCCATCACCGTTTTTTAGCTCGCTGCACCATCCCAGTTCAGAACCTGGCTACATGCAAATTAGTCTGTCCCTGGCCCAGTGCATCATGGGAACAGGGCAGACCAAACTACCAAGGCAATTCTTTACTGGAAAGGAAACAAGCTGCCGGGGACCGGTTTCTGGCATTACAGCCGTCTTCGGCCCGGCTTGCTTGAATCTTGATGGTGCTGTGAGCAAGGGTCTCACATCTGAGCATACCCTTCCACGCTTGTGGTGGCCAAAACGATTCAAAAAGGGGTGGTGATGGAAAGAGTATCTGAGTTAATCAGAACACTCCTACCCAGTCAACAGATCAGGGCTTGATCCATCACCGTTTTTTAGCTCACTGCACCATCCCAGTTCAGAACCTGGCTACATGCAAATTAGTCTATCCCTGGCCCAGTGCATCATGGGAACGGGGCAGACCAAACTACCAAGCCAATTCTTTACTGGAAAGGAAGCAAGCTTCCGGGGACCGGTTTCTGGCATTACAGCCGTCTTCGGCCCGGCTTGCTTGAATCCTGATGGTGCAGTGAGCAAGGGACTCACATCTGAGCATACCCTTCCACGCTTGTGGTGGCCAAAACGATTCAAAAAGGGGGTGGTGATGGACAGAGTATCTGAGTTAATCAGAACACTCCTACCCAGTCAACAGATCAGGGCTTGATCCATCACCGTTTTTTAGCTCACTGCACCATCCCAGTTCAGAACCTGGCTACATGCAAATTAGTCTGTCCCTGGCCCAGTGCATCATGGGAACAGGGCAGACCAAACTACCAAGCCAATTCTTTACTGGAAAGGAAACAAGCTTCCGGGGACCGGTTTCTGGCATTACAGCCGTCTTCGGCCCGGCTTGCTTGAATCCTGATGGTGCAGTGAGCAAGGGACTCACATCTGAGCATACCCTTCCACGCTTTTGGTGGCCAAAACGATTCAAAAAGGGGGTGGTGATGGACAGAGTATCTGAGTTAATCAGAACACTCCTACCCAGTCAACAGATTAGGGCTTGATCCATCACCGTTTTTTAGCTCACTGCACCATCCCAGTTCAGAACCTGGCTACATGCAAATTAGTCTGTCCCTGGCCCAGTGCATCATGGGAACAGGGCAGACCAAACTACCAAGCCAATTCTTTACTGGAAAGGAAACAAGCTTCCGGGGACCGGTTTCTGGCATTACAGCCGTCTTCGGCCCGGCTTGCTTGAATCCTGATGGTGCAGTGAGCAAGGGACTCACATCTGAGCATACCCTTCCACGCTTGTGGTGGCCAAAACGATTCAAAAAGGGGGTGGTGATGGACAGAGTATCTGAGTTAATCAGAACACTCCTACCCAGTCAACAGATCAGGGCTTGATCCATCACCGTTTTTAAGCTCACTCCACCATCCCAGTTCAGAACCTGGCTACATGCAAATTAGTCTGTCCCTGGCTCAGTGCATCATGGGAACAGGGCAGACCAAACTACCAAGCCAATTCTTTACTGGAAAGGAAACAAGCTTCCGGGGACCGGTTTCTGGCATTACAGCCGTCTTTGGCCCGGCTTGCTTGAATCCTGATGGTGCAGTGAGCAAGGGACTCACATCTGAGCATACCCTTCCATGCTTGTGGTGGCCAAAACGATTAAAAAAGGGGGTGGTGATGGACAGAGTATCTGAGTTAATCAGAACACTCCTACCCAGTCAACAGATCAGGGCTTGATCCATCACCGTTTTTTAGCTCACTGCACCATCCCAGTTCAGAACCTGGCTACATGCAAATGAGTCTGTCCCTGGCCCAGTGCATCATGGGAACAGGGCAGACCAAACTACCAAGCCAATTCTTTACTGGAAAGGAAACAAGCTTCCGGGGACCGGTTTCTGGCATTAGAGCCGTCTTTGGCCCGGCTTGCTTGAATCCTGATGGTGCAGTGAGCAAGGGACTCACATCTGAGCATACCCTTCCACGCTTGTGGTGGCCAAAACGATTCAAAAAGTGGGTGGTGATGGACAGAGTATCTGAGGTAATCAGAACACTCCTACCCAGTCAACAGATCAGGGCTTGATCCATCACCGTTTTTTAGCTCACTGCACCATCCCAGTTCAGAACCTGGCTACATGCAAATGAGTCTGTCCCTGGCCGAGTGCATCATGGGAACAGGGCAGACCAAACTACCAAGCCAATTCTTTACTAGAAAGGAAAAAAGCTTCCGGGGACCGGTTTCTGGCATTACAGCCGTCTTCGGCCCGGCTTGCTTGAATCCTGATGGTGCAGTGAGCAAGGGACCATGGGCAGAGGGAGGCAAGCAGAAAATTGTACTCACCCCATAATACTGCAGAAGGTACTGACGGCTGTATAAAGTCTGGCGGGTGGCAGGTTCCTCAACTCTAACGGGTTAAGACACGTATGAAAGGTTTGTCCTAAATTAATTTGAGTAGGGCACAGTAATTTATAAATTGATACTAGATAAAGAGAAAAATTGTCTAATTATTGATTAGAAATAGGTGCACTTTCTTGCACCAGTATTCCCTCGTTTTCATGAGATTAGCGCACATGCACTGCTAGTCCGAAGCTTGAGAGATGTTTGGTGATGTCACAGTGTGAATGGTGTGTAGTAGTACTTGTATAGCACACGAATCGACCCATGAGGGTATCTCGGCGCTTGTTGGCATACCGCTGTGGAACCCTTCCTGGCTTTTCCCTGTGAAGTGCCCACTCCTGGGCACCCCCAAGGTGAAGCCAGGCATCCCAGCGCTGTTGGGGCCGCTGTGGAGATTAAGCAAGATATTGCCCAGATTTGCAAAGTGGGACCCATGATTAGAATAGGCACCGAGGCGAGAATTATCAGGTCCGAGGAAATTGAGCCCAAGACCCGCCGAGGCGGGAATTGAACCCTGGTCCCGGGCTAGACCTCTGCATCAGGGTCTGCCGCTCTAACCATTGAGCTACACTTCTCCACTTCAATGATGCATTTCTCACAGTGACAGTGACCTATTCAGCATAAGCAGTAACAACATTTGTGGACGTGATTCAAGATACCAGTATCTTGCTGCTTCCCATAACGCAAGATTGCAGGTTGCTGATTTCTTCTGATTCAATTTACTAATTTGATCGGTAGATGTTTTGTTGATTTTATTGATCAGGATTTTGTCCCAGCATATGATAAAATAGAAGTTTAATAGGCTGTTGGGTTTACATACGTAACAATATGATGTTAAAGGAGATTTTAATTAGCCCTAACATAAGATGAATTTTTAATGTTACACTACTTGCTAGAACTTTATCAAATAGTTATAAAGTTAACTTGTGAGTAAATGTGCAGCGAGTTGTAATGCTATTCGATGTTGGAAAGTAAACTCTTACTTGTGAGAGTCCACTGTATTTGTTGAATGATGTGAGAGAGATGATGCAATCTGTCTGTTGGCAGATTGCACTGTATGTGAGATATGGGATTTTATTTTAGTGAGAACTTTTCATGGAGTTGTAACAGTTACGTGTGTCCATTACAGGTATGGAAATGGGATTTGTTTCAAAAAGAAAAAAAAGCTTTCTTTTCACTTTTTAAGAGTAGGCAGTGGTGCGTGGGACCTCTGCCTGCTCTTAAAAAATGTTTTTGCAAATATTCTCACAGAGGAATGGGTCCCGAGGGGGCCCCTTTCCATTTGCAAATGGGTTACCACCTACTTGGAGTAGGTGGAATTCTATCGATTTTAAAGAAACCATCGCGTAAATCCCCCATCCTTACTGTACACAGTACATGCACTGACGGCCCGAAGGAATCTGCCTCAGATGCACCCGCCTCACCATCAACAATCTTAATCAACTCAATGGACCCTTGCGACAATTTAGTCGGCGAGCAGCTCCCCTGTTTAAACAGATTTGCAATACTAGAGCACATCACTGAGGAAACTCCATCACTCCGAGTAAACAAAAATCTACCACTGCTATTAGTGACTCACCACCAAGATGTAATTGTGGATCTAGAAATGAGGGTTCGGCTCATAAAGTTGAATCACTCCAATTGGAGGTGGCATTTCTAAAGAAAATGTTGGAGCATTTAAATCGTAGGGTTGAGCTCCTCCCCCTAGCTACCAACCCACCATCTCAGCTTCCCCCCTGCACCTGTTACCTCAACAAGTATGTTATTGTCTGATGCTCCCCCTGGGGTGGGTGATAGGATTCAAAGTGCGCTACACAATCAAGGCAATGGCCCCTCTTCCAATGTACCCTTCTTAGTACTGTAAGATCTTATGCTGATTCCACAAAAGCCTCGGTGGTTCCACGCACTTCTTCTAATACAGCTGTGCAGGATAGACTTGCCCTTCATGGGAACCGCAACCCCCCTGGGGATAGTTTGCCAACAGTCGATATGGTCAAAGTCCCCAAATGCTCTCCTAGGCAAGTTTTTGAAAGCAGACAGAGGGAGAGCGAGGGAGAGCGCGAGCGAGGAAGTGAGACAGAGGCAGACAGTGGGAGGAGAGCAAGGGAGGGAGACAGAGGGAGAGCGAGGGAGGGGCAAACAGAAGGAGGGCGAGGGAGAGCGAGGGAAGGAGATTGAGGGAGAGCGAGGGAGTGAGACAGAGGCCGAGGGAGGGAGACAGAGGTAGACAGAGGGAGAGCGAGGGAGGGAGACAGAGGGAGAGGGAGGGAGACAGAGGGAGAGCGAGGGAGAGTGAGGGAGGGAGACAGGCAGACACGGAGAGCGAGGGAGACAGAGGCAGACAGAGGAAGAGCAAGGGAGTGCGAGGGAGGAAGACAGAGGCAGATAGAGGGCCAGGGAGGGAGAGCGAGGGAGAGCAAGGGGAGCGAGGGAGAGCGAGGGAGAGCAAGACAGAGCAAGGGAGAGCAAGGCAGAGCGAGGGAGAGCAAGGGAGAACAAGGGAGTGCGAGGGAGAGCAAGGGAGAGTAAGGAAGAGCGAGCAAGGCAGACAGAGGCAGATAGAGGGAGAGCGAGGGAGAGCAAGGGAGAGCAAGGGAGGGAGAGTGAGAGAGAGTGAGGCAGAGCAAGGGAGAGTGAGGCAGAGTGAGGGAGAGTGAGGGAGAGTGAGGGAGAGCAAGGGAGAGTAAGGGAGAGAGAGGGAGGCAGACAGAGGCAGAGCAAGGGAGAGCGAGGCAGAGTGAGGGAGAGAGACCGAGGCAGAGTGAGGGAGAGAAACAGAGGCAGACCTAGGGAGAGCAAGGGAGAGTGAGGGAGAGCAATAGAGGGAGATAGAGGGGGAGCAAGGGAGAGCGAGGGAGAGGGAAGGAGACAGAGGAGTGAGGGAGAGTGAGGGAGGGGGAGGGAGAGCGAAGTAGGGAGACAGAGTGAAGGAGGGAGACAGAGCGAGGGAGGGAGACAGAGCGACAAAGGGAGGGAGACAGAGCGAGGGAGGGAGGGAGACAGAGCGAGGGAGTGAGAGAGGGAGACAGAGTGAGGGAGGGAGGGAGACAGAGTGAGGGAGGGAGACAAAGTGAGGGTGGAAGACCTCAGAGTGAGGGAGACCTCAGAGTGAGGGAGGGGGAAGGAGAGAGAGGGAGACAGAGGGAAGGAGGGAGAGGGAAGTAAAGAGAGAGGGAAGGAGAGAGAGGGTGAGGGAAATAGAGTGAGGGAGAGAGAAACAGAGTGAAGTAGAGGGAAACAGAGAGAGGCAGATGGAAACAGAGAGAGGGAGACAGAGAGAGAGTGAGACAGTCAGAGTGGGTGAGACAGAGGGAGAGAGGGAGTGAGACAGTCAGAATGAGTGAGACAGAGGGAGAGACGGAGTGAGAGGGATTGAGACAGTCAGAGTGAGTGAGACAGAGGGAGACAGAGACAGAGGGAGGGAGAGGTAGAGAGAGAGAGGAAGAGAGAGGGAGAGAGGGAGGGTGAAAAAGAGAGTGTCAGACCTTACTATCTTGTCAAAACGACTGTTCTAATTCTTACCTTTGACTTGCACGGGAACAGAGATGCTAGGTCCCAAAACCCTCTCAGGAATACTCCAGAGGTCAACTTATACTGAGCCTCAGAACTACTCCCTCGGGGGAAGGGGGAATGGATAACATAACAAACAAAGAAGAGACTAGTCCTGGGCTGGTTCCTCTAGTTCTTAGTCCGTCCCACAGACTCTTTCTTCTATGGAACCTGTGGAATGAATAGGCAATTAACTACCAGTTCTAATCTTTCCTCTCCTACTCTATTCTTATAATGTCTTAACTTATTTTTCACCTACCCTGGTCTTCCAAGATCTATGCTTCTCTTCTGTCTTTTCTGTTTATTCTAGTTATCAGATTTATGTCAAATTAGTTGAACCTGAAATGACAAGATTGATTTTTTTTAACTTTAGTTCTTGCTTTGTCTAACTTCCTATTTATTATCTTCTGACTCCTTTACTTACTTCACTAATTTGCCGTACTCTTATTATTCTTCTTTTGTTCTCTGTTTTAGATATTCTTTTCCTATATCCGTGTTTATTCGCTCCTATCTATAGAATACATAAATGTTCATTAGTTTTCCACCTAAGCTTAACCATGCGTTTATCTATTCTTAAGTTTTTTACTTATTCTTAAGAGTGCTTGCTGCTTCTTACTCCTTCTCTTCTATTAGGTGGCTATTCTTTCCTGCTTTTTTTTAATATTAACCTTCTGTTCCTTTTGTTTCATAGGTTACCCTTCTTATTTGACTGACTGAAGATTCGAAGGAAAACCTCTCCTCTACGATTGCTGGTAAGTATCGAATTATCTTTTTCACTATTTAATGGTCTTATTAACGTATATTCTCATTCTCTCAAGTCACTTAGCTTTTGTCTTCTTATGGTGTCTCTCTCCTCAGGTCTCCAGTTCTCACTACGAGCTCGTGCTGATATCTGCCGATGTGTTGAATCCGTAATTCACAGGAATGCCGGTGGTGCTGAAACACTGGTCAGGTAATTCTTCAAAAAAACCGAGTTCAATCGTTTTTTCTTCAATTCTGTATTCAAGACTCGCAGCTATTCGTTACCTTAACCTCTCTACAAGGGGGCCTCAAATGATAACTCCGACTAAACTTGGAACGTAGTGAAATGGCTGCTTAACCCGATTGATTCTCTGGTGAAGTGTGCACTTTCCCTCACGTTCGCGCTTCACATCGATCACCGAGCAGCTGCGGTCTAAAGACTAGACCGCGACTTGGACATCGAAATCGGCGGCCATCTTGGAACGCCGATTTCGAACGAGAACCGTCCAGGAATGTTTTTCTGGCAGTACTTCGCTCGTTTTATTCAAATCGGAGCGGACTGTTGCCAAAATCTGAGTTGGAGTCCTGACAGTACCCCTCAACAAAGGAGGTCCTGTCACCCTTGGTTTTGCGGGGAATCGCTGATGAAAGGACCTTACCAACCTGGGAGCATGAACATCAGTGTCTAATTCCCAAGATCGTTCTTCTGGTCCATAACCTTTCCAATCTACTAAGTAGTATAGTTTTCCTTTTGATCTCTTTGAATCTGAAATCTCTTTGGCTTCAAATTCTGTTCCAGTTTCCAAGTGAATTGGCTTTGGGGGCAAGGTTCTTCACAATTCGGGGGGCGTGGCCAGCAGCATGGCTGGATAAGACGTGACTGTGCTGAGGTCCCGGCGAGCTGCACCCGAATCCGCCTATCTAATACATCCGGAGCCACCAAAATTGCGAGAGGGTCGCCCTGAAACAGTCGGACCCCTCCCGGACCAACCACGTTGCCCTGGAAGTACTGTGGCTGATTAATAACGGTCTTGCTAGCTCCGACTTGGGAGGACGCTCGGCGGCAAGACGGCGGACGCCGACACAGAGGCCTGAGACTGGAGCTGTCGCGGGGTTTCCAAGCCCTGTAGGGGCCGCAGCGAGGAGGATCCTGCCGGGGGGTACCGCCGGGGGGTACAGAACGGTGTTTGAAGCGCCCCGGTGTGGCGTCGGAATCCCCTGGTGACCTCGATATACTGTACCAACATGGCGCCTGAGATCGAGGAGACGCGGTGAGGGAGCGGTTCTGCACACGGAGGGCTGCTCGGGGGCGAGAGCGCGTGGCAAGACGCTCGAGTGCTGCAGGCTGGAGAGAGGAAGAACACAGACCCCAGGGACACCTCCTGGACTCCCCTGACGGGACGGCCACTTTACCAAGATGGCGGCCGTAACCGAGGAACAGGGCTTAAAGGTGCTCTTGCCTTAACGTTGGTCTCAGCTGCTGTGCACAGGCCCTACAGCGCCGCGACTCCTCCGAACTCCCGGGCTGCGGTGGAGGCTGTATCCACTGGCCAGGCCCATCGCCTCCACATCAGGAAATCACCCCTGTGGGGCCCACACAAACACCTACCAGAGGGAAGGCAGACACGGACGCTGGGAGTGCCTACACACCCTACACTGCTAACAGGTAGCGAACGCGAAAGTGCGACCTGGGCCCTTTGAGAGCGGAAAACGACGCATAGCCCAACGACATCTACACCTCGCGCAAGCGGGACGGCCACACATCTCGCCAGTCAGCGGAAGACACTGGCATCTGACTCCGGCAGGATAACGAGAGGGTGGGGGAGCGTAAGTGGCCTGCAGGTTTAACATGGAGCCATTGTACAACATGGGGAAGAAAGACACACTCCCCAAGCCTGCCAAGCAGGGGCCAATGGACAGTTTTACCGCCCCTAAACATTCAACGGATATGCTCCATACCGCCCCGGGGGCCCGATCGTACACTGACCTTCTGATGGGAGCCATTCAAGCGTCGCGAGCCGACATCCAGGAATCCCGGGTGGCTCTGGAAGTTAAGATCGGCGAGGTGGGCTCCGAAGTGACACTGCTGAGGCAAGATTTTCGGAACTTGTCGGAAAGGGTGACCACAGCGGAGACACGCTTAGGAGAAGCTTAGGATTCAATATCAAACCCTGCAGAAAGATATGGCGGAACTCAAAGCATCCCATCGCCAACTGATGTGGAAGGTGGACGATGCCGAAAATAGGGCGAGACGCAACAACCTGCGCTTCGTAGGATTTAGAGAGGGAATTGAAGGAACAAATATGGCAGCATTCCTCCACATCTGGTTAACCAAAACCTTCCCGACGGTACGGTTCTCATCCTGTTTCATCATCGAAAGGGCACACAGGGCCCTCCTGGTAAGGCCACCGGAGGGGGCGAGACCCAGACCGGTGATCGCGAGGTTCCTTAACTTTGCAGATCGAGACCTGATCCTACGTGAAGCCAGAAAAATGGGGGAAATTCAACTGGAGAACGCTAACATTATGATTTTCCCAGACTATAGCCAAGAGGATCAGAAGCATCGTCGCTCCTTTGATGCAGTGAAGGCGAAATTGCGGGAACTTCATCTCTCTTACATGCTCCTCTTCCCAGCGAAGTTAAAGGTCATCTATAAGGAAAGGGCACTTTTTTTCACCCACCCAGAGGACGCCTGGCAATGGCTGGAAGAACGCCCTATACTCCACCAGAGAGAGCCCACTGGCCGCAAAAGGAAGGACAAGTCACCGCAGCACAGACCTCAATGGAAAGTGCCGAAGGCTCAGAGACTGAAGTCCCGGCGGGCAAGGAGACAAACCCCGGCTACACCCTACCAGGGACATGGTTCTGGAAGCGCACGACGTGGGAGATCGACATCGCCGAGAGGAAACGCCCCGGGGGGATCCAGATACGACTGTCTGCGGAGCAAAACTCGATCGGAGGAAGATGATGAAGACGAAATTGGGAGTCGGACTTCGGGTGGGGAAGAAGAAGAAGGGGGGCCGAGCTCCATTCACCCGTTGGTGGAGGCGATCCGAGACATGGAACAAGATAACTCAGGGCCAAGTAGTGTGCCAGTCCCTGACACTCAAGACTCTTGTTCATAGACTATGGTGGAACTGGTTCTGTTACCTGCAGCTCGTCGCTGGGGAGCACGCAAGTTGACACGCCCCTTTATATATTTTTATATTTTCGTTTTTTGTCCGTCCTGGTTCTGTACGTAACCTCTTCACGAAACACTACAGGTTGTTGATCACTGTATTTTTTAAGGGCAGCAGGGTTGCAACTCTAAGGGAGAATTGGTTAGAACAGAATAAAGGGGGGGACAACGGGAGGGCGACAGGCCTTCTCCTCTTACCGGTTCTCGGGTGCCCATAAGGTATTCTCGAGGCTAGATTATGTCTTTATGTCCAAACAAAACCTGACAATGCAAGACTTAGCAGAATATAAAGCAAGAGGCATCTCGGATCATTCTCCGTTGCTGGTGAGAGTGGGCGTGAGACGTCAAAGCGGTACACGGATGTTACGACTGACGGCTTGGGACCTGCAGAATCCGAACATCCTGAGGGGTCTGAGAGCTGACGTAAAAGTCTATATCGCCAAAAACGAGGGCATGGTCGCCTCGAAAGTGGTATTTTGGGAAGCACTGAAGGTGGTTCTGAGAGACAGGGCTGAAAGCAGACTGGCGGAGGAACGGAGAAAGCTCCACTCCGACGCTGAGCTGATAGAGCAAAACGTATTGGACTTGGAAAGGGAGTACCAGTCCTCCGGGGACCCAGTAGCCCTTAGGAGACTTACGGACAGACAGTCGCAATATCGAGAACTAGTTACTGAGGAGGCGAAAACCCAAACCTTGGCTACCCTACATCGCCTATACGACGTAGGGGATAAATCAGGTAAACTATTGGCATGGCTCAGTAAAATGGAGCGCGCAGGGAGATGGGTGGAGCAGATCAGAGACCCACAGGGGGTGCTGCTCAGATCGGATGCTCTCATCACAGAAGCATTCGCGGACCCACTATGAAGGCTTTTATGGAGCTAGGGACTTAGGGACCTGTAACGAGGCTATACACTATATGGACCAAGTCGACCTTTCAGCCCTGTCCGCAGAGGACATTAAAGACTTGGAATCTGACATTACCATAGATGACATCTCTGAGGCCCTGGCCAGATTGCGACCGGGGAAAACGCCGGGACCCAACGGCTTCCCAGTGGAATTTTTCAAACGTACAGCGGACCTCTTGATGCGACACCTGAAGGGTTTATATGAGGGAGCCCTGCAGGAGGGGAGGCTCCCCCCTGACCTGGCCATGGCAACCATAATCCCAATCTATAAGGAGGGTAAACCGCAGGAGGATTGCGTGTCTTACCGCCCCATCTCGTTACTGAACACGGAAACAAAACTCCTGGCAACTATCCTGGCATTGCGGCTCCGATCGGTGATTTCGCATCTGATCCATTTGGACCAGACAGGATTCCTTCCAGACAGGGCCACCAGAATGAACCTCCGGCGCACCCACAACTGGCTGCAGGAGGAACGGGAGAGAGAGGACCCTCGTTGGTTCCTGTCCCTGGACGCAGAAAAAGCCTTTGATGCAGTTCATTGGCCGTTCCTTGAAGGGGTGTTACTGAAATTTGGTTTCGGGCCAAAGTTCCGGCAATGGATACGGCTGTTGTACACCGAGCCAAGAGCCAGAGTACGGGTGAATGGCGTCCTGTCGCGGGAATTCCGGGTGCAACGTGGGACCAGACAAGGTTGCCCGCTGTCCCCACTATTGTTCGCCCTCACTATCGAGATATTGGCGACTAGGATTCGCCAAAACATAAGCATTAAGGGAGTTAGAATAAGTGAGGGAGACATGGCCGAAGAAAAAATTTCGCTATATGCGGACGACGTTCTCCTATATGTCACATCGCCGGAGACGACGATCCCGGAGTTGTTCCTTGAACTAGAGCAATACGGTAGATACGCTGGCTACCAAATAAATTGGCACAAATCAGTTCTGTATGACCCCAAGGTACGGGACGCCTGGCCGTAACTCCCAAGAAGACTATTGACGACAACGGAGGGCTTTCAATACCTCGGAGTGTATCTTACTCTCGACAGGCACATAGCGTACCAACGAAACATAGACCGCATCATGGTGAACTCCATAGTAGACATGGATCGATGGAGGCTGCTCCCGCTCACTCTCTTGGGCCGCGCTGCTATGTACAAGATGGTCATCCTCCCCAAGTACTTGTATGCTTTACAAAATGAGTATTATCCGCTGCCCCCAAAAGTTTTCACCAGAATACACGCAGATCTACGCGCCTTCCTCTGGTTGGGCAAACAACCCAGAGTTGCGTTGACCACGCTTCAAAGGCATCAATATAGCGGGGGATATCACTCCCGAACTTGGAGGCTTATTATTGGGCGGAACACCTGACCCCGATTAAGGACTGGTTGCATGTGCCGGCTGACCACCCCTCATACGCGTTAGAGCGACACAGGTTAGCACCCCGTCACATACTATCTTCTCTATATGGGGGGACTGGACGCAGTCGTCTTCTGCCGGCAACGGAGATCACTCTACAGGTGTGGCACACTGCAGTGAAACGCACAGGTTGAGGTAGGAAACCCACTAGACAGACGCCAATCTGGCACTGCACGTGGCTGGCAGAATTGCACAAGCTGAAGGTGTACCAACGATGGGATGACAAGAATTTCTACCCTAGGGGATATCGTGGCCAAGGGGGAATTGAAATCATTTGCAGCATTGACCTCAGAGTCTGGACTCCATCCCTTGCAGCCTTATAAGTACATAAGACTCAGGCATGCCTGGGGGGCCCAAAATGTCAGGACTGCAGAACTAGTGGAATTTGCCCCGCTTGAAGGCAGACTCCTACAGGAACACGTTCAGCATAAGGCGGTCTCCCTAACATATACAACTCTCACAAATAACGTGTTAGGTGATTTGGCCAAGCTTAGACAGCAGTGGGAGACGGACGTGGGTGGCATGGAGGACATAGACTGGGAATTGGTGTTAACACATCCTAGAGAGGTGGCCGTAAAGTCCCGACTCCGCTTAATCCAATTTAATATTCTGCACAGGACTTATTTTGATAGGGTGCGGCTCCAGAAGATGGGGAAGATAGATGATGCAAGATGTCTAAGATGCCAAGACCCCAGAGGGGACTTCTTCCATGTCTTGTGGACATGCACTAAAATACAGGGATACTGGATAGACATTTTTACGGAACTAAATGCAGTATTGGAGAGCCAAATACGAACTGACCCTAAGCTGGCCCTATTAGGCATGACAAATGATGTAGATCTGGCACGTCCTCTATTGACCTTTTTGGTGCTGGCTATGGTAGTGGCCAAAAGGGACATAGCAAAACATTGGGGCGCACCGGAGATACCAACATTAGAAGAGTGGAGAAGAGGTTTAGACTTATATATGGCGGCGGAGAGAGTCACATATAAAGCGAGGGGATGCCCGAGGAAGTTTCGCAAGGTGTGGGGGAAATGGAGACAATACCATGGCCTGGATGTAGGGGGGTGAGTGGGCAAGGGTGGGGGGCGCACAGGGGGGTACGGAGGTGTTGCAGGGTAGATTGAATGCTGACGACACGGGGAAGTGATAAACTTGAGGTCTTTGTACATTGGAAACTATTTGAGCCCAACTGGGCAGTGACACGGGGGAAGGCGGGGGAGGGGTGTAAAATGTGTGCTATGCTACTGACATGATTGTATTGTTCAATTATAACAAAATGCTAATAAAAATACATTTAAGATGCCTTTTTTAACAATGAAACATGAAAACTGTATGAATTCTCAACTTGGCAGGTAGCTTTAATCGATAAGTGACTTGAGACATCTTATCTTCGATTGGATATGGTCCAATAAACCTGGGTTGGAATTTCCTATTTCCCTTTAACCTAAGGTTCTTTGTGCTTAACCAAACATGACGACCTTTTGTCTAAGGGAGGGCCCTCCCGTCTCTTTTTATCTGCCTCGCTCTGCTTATTTAAACTTTATATTTTCTTTTTGCCTGTTCTAGATTCTTTATTGTACTTTGATGAACTTGTTCTAAATGAGAGACTACCTCCTTGACTGCTGGAACCGTAAGATCAGTTTGTTTAATTTTCGAATTCGGGTGTCTACCATAGTTCAGGTAAAATGGAGAATAACCAGTGGAGACATTTCTTGCATTATTGTGGGCAAACTCAGCTGCCCACAGATTATCCGACCAATCTCCATCTTGCTTCAAGAGGAATAGTCTCAAATACTGTTCTAACTCCTGATTGACTCTCTCTGTCTATCCATCTGTTTCTGGATGATAACTGGTAGAGAATCTGACCTCTGTACCTAACCCTTCCATAAAGGCCTTCCAGAAATGGGATATAAATTGGGGTCCTCTGTCTGAGATAACAATCTTAGGGATTCCGTGTATCTTCACTATTTGTGTGCTAAAAATAGTTGCTAGTTTCCTAGCAGTGGGAACTCCTTTCAAAGCCGTGAAATGCGCCATCTTTGAAAAAGTGTCCACAAGCACTACAATGGTGTTAAAACCCTGACTAAGTGGTAAATCTACCATGAGGTCAAGTGTTATGGTGTGCCAAGGGTAGGGTGACGTTGGTAAAGGTTGGAGTAACCCTCTTTGAGCCTGCCGTTCTGATTTTCCCTGAGCGCAAACCGCACATGACTTTACGTACTTTTCTATATCTTTGGTCATGTGTGGCCACCAATAATGTCTCTTGATTATTTCTTCTGTTTTTTCTTCTCCCTTGTATCCTGCCAATACACTGTCATAGCATTCGTGCATGATTTGCTGTTGAAACTCTTTGGTAGGTAGGTACAAGGCTTCTTTAAAGTAAGGTAGCTGATGGATGATCTTCCTTCCTGCTTCTTCCTTGACCCAATCTTGCATAGCCTCTGGACTCATGGCTTCAGAAATATGTTCCTCTAGATTGATTGAAGTTGTAACACCAATAATCCTTGCACTTGGAATAATAGTCTGATTTTCTGCTTGAGTCTTCTGATTTTCTGTGCCTATTCTGGATAGCGCATCAGCCTTCCCGTTTTGTGCTCCCGGCCGATAAGTGATCACAAAATCATAGTCTGCAAAGTATAATGACCACCTCAATTGTCTTGGTGTAAGCGTTCTAGCTGTCTTCAAAAACTTCAAATTGCGATGGTCCGTGAACACTGTTACTTGGTGTTGAGCTCCCATTAGATGATGCCGCCACTCTTTGAATGCGTCCTTAATTGCCAACAATTCTTACTCCGTGATTGTGTAGTTAACTTCAGCTGGAGTCAATTTCCTTGATCGGTAAGCTACTGGATGTAACTGGCCAGTCAACTTATGCCATTGGGATAATACCCCTCTGACAGATTGATCAGAAGCATCTGTCTCCACATAAAATGGTTCCGAAGGGTCAGCATGTTGGAGGATTGGTGCAGTGGTGAAGTCCTTCTTTAAGGATCTAAAAGCCGCTTCTGATTCTTCTGTCCATTCGAATTTTATCCCTTTCCTTAACAGTCGTGTGGGAGGAAGGATTTTCCGGGAGAATATGCTAAAAAAAATTCTATAGAAATTTGCGAATCCAATGAAGCTTTGGACCTCCTTCACACTTGTAGGGGATTTCCAATCAATTACTGCCTCAATTTTCCGCTTATCCATGAGTATTCCTTTTGGAGAAAGAACAAACCCTAACAACTCCACTTGTGGAACGTTGAATGCACACTTTTCCAGTTTCACAAATGACCGATTCTCTCTTAACTTCTGCAAGTCCCCTCTGACTTGTCCTGGATGTTTACTCTTGTCTGAGGAATAAATTAAGATGTCATTGATGTACACAATTGCACACTGATCTATGAACTCCTTCAGAACGTCATTGATAAAGTGCTAGAAGGCAGCTGGGGCATTACATAGACCGTAAGGCATGACATGGTATTCAAATAACCCATATCTTGTCTTGAAAGGCTGTTTTCCACTCATGACCTTCGCACATCCACACCAGGTGATATGCCCCTTTCAAGTCTAACTTGGTGTAAATTTGGGCCTGTTGGAACTGGGTAGCCTGGCCTAGGGCAAGGCAAACATTTCAGAGGCACAGTGTTAAGGTTGCAGACCACCCAAAAGTAATTCCACGCAATAGCACTCAAAAGAAAACACTACACCAAAACTGTGGAAAAATACGAGCTGCTTTATAAAAATAATATTCTCCTTATCCTCAAAATATATAAATATAACTTAGAACATTGCAGGTCACTTTTGTATCAGCACTTATATCACTTAAACTGCTAAGCAATTAATCATTTAACTTGTCAGTACTCTTACACTTTTTACTCTAGGATTCACAGTTCATTACTTTATAATCACACAGGTGAAATAATAATCTGCTAGAACCTTGGGAGAGAAAACTACCACTCAATTTAAGTACATGCAGAGTTCATGGAATTAATAGGGTACTTTTCAGCAGTGTTAACTGTCATAAAAAATTCCACATCAGTAGTATTCTCTCATTACATCCAGATAACATATAAACAGTAGCTCCACTTTCAGGGATATTTACTTATTTTACTTGTTATTAATAACAGTACAGTTAATAAGTTCACCACATTGGCCAGATCTGCTTTCCTTATGCTATTCCCCAACCTGTGTTTAGCAGGGATTGACTGACCAGTATCTAATTCTCTCCTTTGTAGGCACTAGCGCCACTCCCCCTGCTTTTCCACTCCTTACTTGTTTCCACCGCGTGGTTAAGTTCTTCTCTGTGTTCAACAGCAAGATGAGAAAGGGGGGGGGGCTGAGTACACCACCGAGGTGGTCAATCACTTAACTGGGGCGAAGGCTCCCTGGAAGCTCCCCTGCTCTCTCCTCACTCGGGCCAGCTCCTCTGCGTGGCACTCAAGCGGAGAACAGGGCCGATTTCCCAATGCCCCCAAAAACAGTCGAGTCTCTCAACTCCCTCTCCCTACTCGGCCAGCTCCTCTGCGTGGCACGCGAGCAGGGGAGCAGGGAGACACTCACTCTGGCTGCAGCCGGCTCCTCACGTTGCTCGGCGGGGTCTCTGCTCCCGCGGGCATGCGCTGAAGCGCTCGCTCCGATGCTCCTCCTCACGATGATCGGCGGGGCCACTGATCTCCTCGTCATGCGCGGAAGCGCTCGCACCCGCTCTCAGGAAGGAAAACGCTACTCACGGACCTGCCCGACCCTAGGCCCTTCCTGAAGAGACGATGAACCCGCTTTGGGCATGCGCGAAGGCGCCTTTTTGCAGCGTCTCGCTCTGGCTCTTCCCTGGCAACCGGGTCACTCCCCAACAATGTAATTACAGCGCGGAAGGGCCCCTGGGGTCCCAATCACAGCAGAAGCGCTCAGGACTCTTCAGATGGGATGAGACTTTCCTTCACACTTCACCACCTTAGCGTTCAGAGGGGGATCGGCTCACTAGCAGTCCTGCCACAGGTAAGGGGTGTACAGCGCTAGCCAGGCCACCAGCTTTCTTCCTATCCTCAGAAGGGAGGAGGGAATCAAGGGGGGGGCTTCCTCAGTAGACAGTCACTGTGCACTTTTAAGGCACTGGAACCCCAGCCCACCTTACTGGACGGATGACAGGTTCAGGAGTCTTCTTTAGTTCCGATCCTCCCACTGGGCAGAGGACTGCGCACCGCAGTACTGCAGTCTCCTTCTCCTTGGACTTCCCCTGTTTAGTTTGGACAAGGGGCAAGCTAGGCGCCCAGGGTCTCCAGTAACCCTTCACAGCGGGGTCAGGACAAGTAACCCAAAAGGGGATAATGAGGTGACAACCCAAGGCAGCTTCCCTATCTAGGAGGTCAACCCTCTGTCTAACCTCTCCCACCCTTAGCTACAGCCTGTCCTCCAGCTGACTTCCACAGGTAGACAAAATGGCTGCCCCGCATTCCGCCTTATATAGGCTGCCCTTCAGTGGTCCAGAGTGGACCAGAAGGTTCTAGAATGCCCTATGCTAGGCTATGGCCAAGTTCTGGGTGTGACAGTTAGGGCAGTTGGTGGCCACCATTTTAGGTAGTGCCAACTTTCCTGTCAGAACAGGCCTCAGGGCCTGAGGTAAAAGATTATGGGGGGAAAAAGAACACCTATCCCCTTGACCAACACCTAAAAAAATAGTAGACAGAAAAATATTAAGGATATGAGGGGCAAAAAGGGGACAAAATAAATAATAATGAGGAGGGACTGCGCAAAAAAATCCAGACAGGTCTAACACGCGTCCCCCCCAGCTGAAAGTGGGGAGAACTACCCAACCCCTTGGGAGTCCTCATCACTAAGGCGGAAATACCTGGAGAGACCGTCTGCATTGGCGTGGTCCACTCCAGGCCGATGTTCCACCCGGAAGTCCATTCCCTGTAGGGAGATGGACCACCTCAACAGCTTGGGATTTTCCCCCTTCATTTGCATCAGCCAACGAAGGGGACGGTGGTCAGTCTGAACCAGGAAGTGCGAGCCAAAGAGGTATGGCCGCAGCTTCTTCAGAGCCCACACCACCGCAAAAGCTTCCCTCTCAATTGCACTCCACTTCTGTTCCCGGGGAAGCAGTCTCCTGGATAAGAAGACTACAGGCTGATCCAGGCCCTCTTCATTTAGTTGCGATAACACTGCCCCAATGCCATGTTCGGATGCATCTGTTTGCACAATAAACTCCTTGGAGAAATTGGGAGCCTTCAGGACCGGTGCTTCACACATTGCCTGCTTCAACTTTTCAAAGGCTTGCTGACAAGCCTTTGTCCAAACTACCCGTTGAGGTTGTTTCCTTGAGGTGAGCTCTGTGAGGGGCGCTACAATAGTGCCATACCCCTTCACAAAGCGACGGTAGTAACCTGTGAGGCCCAGGAAAGCTCGGACCTCAGTCTGTGTCTTGGGGGGTTCCCAGGCCATGATTGCCTCAATCTTCGCCTGCAGGGGTTGCACGGACCCCCTACCCACCAAGTGTCCAAGGTACACAACCGACCCCTGCCCAATCTGGCATTTGCTGGCTTTGATGGTCAATCCAGCTTGTTTCAGCGCCTGGAGAACTGCTTGCAAATGTTGCAAGTGGTCCTCCCAACTGCTACTGAAGACAGCAATGTCATCCAGGTAAGCAGCCGAGAAACCCTCCATTCCAGAGAGGACCTGGTTCACCAGTCGCTGAAATGTGGCAGGAGCGTTCTTGAGACCAAAGGGCATCACACAGAACTGGAAGTGTCCCTCAGGCGTGGAGAAGGCTGACCTTTCCTTTGCTCCATCTGTCAAGGAGATCTGCCAGTACCCTGAAGTGAGGTCAAAGGTACTTAGGTATTGGGCAGCTCCTAGCCGGTCAATCAACTCATCCGCCCTGGGGATTGGATGAGCATCAGTTTTGGTAACTGAGTTCAGTCCTCGGTAATCCACACAGAACCTCAGTTCTGGGGTGGTACCCGGTGGGGCGGCTTTTGGGACTAGCACCACCGGACTGGACCAAGGGCTGCTGGACGGTTCTATCACTCCTAGCTCTAACATCTTGGCAACTTCGCCATGGATGCTAGCCTTCACCTTGTCCGACAGCCTATAGGTCTTGGATTTCACTGGAGGGCTGTCTCCTGTGTCCACATCATGGGTACACAGGTGGGTTCTTCCCGGGACAAGGGAAAACAGTGAAGAGTACTGCCCCAATACCTGTCGGCAATCCTCTCGTTGCTCAGGAGTGAGAGACGGGGAGAGAATCACTCCCTCCACCGACCCATCCTTCTCTTGACATGAAAAGAGGTCTGGGAGAGGCTCGCTTTCTGCTTCCTCAGCACCATCAGTCACCATCATCAGGATGTCCCACTTCCTCCGTAAGCTCTCTGGCAGACTTCTTATCATGCCCTTCAGGGTCTTATTGAACCTCTCAACCAGTCCATTGGACTGGGGGTGATAGGGAGTGGTGAACCGGTAGGTCACCCCACACTCCTTCCACATGGTCCGCATGTAAGCAGACAGGAAGTTAGTCCCCCTGTCAGACACAACCTCCTTCGGGAATCCTACCCTAGTAAAGATTCCCATCAGGGCCCTAGCTACCACAGGTGCAGTAACAGTCCTCAGAGGGATGGCCTCTGGGTACCGTGTGGCATGATCCACCAGAACCAGGATGAACCTGTGACCAGCTGTTGTTGGTGGATCCAATGGCCCTACAATGTCGATGCCCACCCTTTCAAAGGGGGTGCTAACGACAGGAAGTGGTTCCAGGGGAGCCTTTAGCTTCACCCCTGTCTTCCCACTGGCCTGGCAGGATACACATGTCCTACAGTATGTGTTGGACGCCACTTTCATCTGAGGCCAGTAAAAGTGGAGGACAAGCCGTGCAAAGGTCTTGTCCTGGCCTAAGTGTCCTGCCAGTGGTATCGCATGAGCCAATTCCAGCAGAAAGGCTCGGTATTGCTGCGGGACCACCAAGGCCCTTGATGAGCCAGGTAGAGGTACCTTGGGTTCACTGTAGAGGAGGCCATCCTCCCAGTAAATATGGTGGTGTCCCGTAGCATCACCTGCTGCCTGGGCTTCAGCCTGACGCCTCAGTCCCTCAAGGGTAGGGCACTCCCTCTGCCCCTTACAGAATTCCTCTCTGGTAGGACCTCCCTCCACATGCCATTCAGCAACGATGGGCAAATCCTCCAGAGAGTCTACTTCCCCCTCCACGGACTCCTGGCCTACCACTGCAGGTGGCCGATCTGTCACATGGGGCGTGGAAGCCGGAGCAGGCTGTCCCTGTCTCCGTTTCTGACCCTTTTTGGCAGCGGGTTGGGCCATTGTTCCAGGCTCCAACCCAGGCGAACTCCCTCTCCGGGCAGTCACAGACCGTGTGCTTACACAGGCCCAGTCAGGTGTACCCAGCATCGCAGAATGCGTCCGGTATTCCACCTCTCTCCAAGTGTTGTGCTCCATGTCATTCCCCGACAGACAATCAACTGGCACGGCAGGGCTTACGGCAACTCGAAGTGAACCTGCAACCCCTTCCCACTCAAAGGGAACCTCAGCCACTGGATAGTGGCCCATTCTGCCGTCAGCCATCGCGGCGGGGTGGAGTACATTAGGAACAACCTGCTCTGGAGACACCAGTTGACTTCTTACCATAGTCATACTGGCTCCTGTGTCTCTCAGAGCCTCCCCTCTTTGGCCATTGATGGTAACCCATTGCCCATACTTAATAGTATTTGGGGGCACCTGGATCTTTGGCACCATCTCCCGCTCTCCCAGGGACACTAAGGTGACACCCGCCCACTCACCCCCCTTATCTAAGGGCAACTCCTCCCCGAGCGCTACACTAGCTACTCCCGGTGACTTTCCTCCGGTGGGAGGGGGTGGTCTCTTTGGGCATTTGACATCTCCCTTATAATGTCCAACACCACCGCATTCAAAACAGTGGAGAACCCTTGGCTGCTGGCTTTGGCCAGGATTAGGGTTTCTGGGCGGGTTTGCCCTAGGGGTGAAACCTGCTCCCTTACCTTGGAAATTAATTTGGGGACCTTTGGAGAACTCTTTCTTTTTGTCTCCTCCCTCTTTCTTCTGGGGGGCGCCCTGTCCGGCTTTTTGAGAATCCCCTCCAGTCCCCTTGGAGGACACCCGGGTACTTGCCCAAGTGTCCGCCTCCTCTGCAAGCTTCCGGGGATCGGTCAGCTTGCTGTCCACCAGGTGTTGGCGCAACTCGGGAAAGCATTTCTCGAGGAGATGTTCTTTCAAAAATAGATTGTACAGCCCCTCATAATCTTTTACCTCGCTGCCCTTGACCCAACCCTCTAAAGCTTTCTTGGCGTAGTCTAGAAAGTCTACCCAATTCTGGTTACTCATTTTGTGACTTCCCCTGAACTTTTGTCTGTACTTTTCAGGGGTAAGTCCAAACTTTTTCACCAGTGCCACCTTCATGGCAGGGTAGTGGGTTTGCTCATTCTGCTCCAGAGCCAACAAAGTGTCTCTGCCAGCAGGTGGCATGTATTTGTACAGCCCACCTCCCCAGTGAGTCTCTAGGATCCCGTGAGCCCTTAAAGAAACTTCATAGGCGGCTAACCATTTGGCAATGTCATCACCTGAGGTATAACTAGCGATGACATCTTTAGGTAAGTAGGGTTTAGATTCCCTGGTGTCTACTTTCTTTTCGCTGCCACCATTGTCTGGAGTGGGAGGCCTTCGTATCAGGACCTGTAGGTCCATCTCCTTGAGGGTTCGCTCATGAGCTAACCTCCTTTCCTCCCTTTGCATATCCATCCTAGCTAACTCCAGCCTCATTCTCCTCTCCTCCCTCCTATCTTCTAGCTCGGCTTCAGTTAAACCCTTCTCCGAGACGCTGCTGCCCGCCCTGGGAGGTGTCTTGGAACCTGTCAGTAGATTTCCCCCCTCCCCTTGGTACAGCATGGCAGTCTCAACGACAGTGTCCCTGTCACTCCCTTCTGACACTGGTACCTCCCCGGAATGAGCCTCCACCCATGCCCGTATGCTGGTCTGCAGCTCGCCTTTCTTGGCACCCTTGTTAAAAAACACACCCTGCTGCTGACACCAGTCCTTTAGTTGGGTCACAGTATAGTTATCCAGCTCTTCCACATTTATCTCCATTTTTGCTAGAGTATAAACTTTTCACACAGGAGGAAACCAAAAGTGTCCTAGGGTCAACCTCCACCCACCACCAGAAATAAATTTAGAAAAACTAAAATGTAAATTAGGAGGGCCGCAAGGAGAAAACTCCTGGTGTAGGTTTAGTGTATTGCGTTGAATTACTAGTGAGTAGCTGCAACCAAGTCAGTAATCCCACCGCTAGGCACCAAATGTTGGAACTGGGTAGCCTGGCCTAGGGCAAGGCAAACATTTCAGAGGCACAGTGTTAAGGTTGCAGACCACCCAAAAGTAATTCCACGCAATAGCACTCAAAAGAAAACACTACACCAAAACTGTGGAAAAATACGAGCTGCTTTATAAAAATAATATTCTCCTTATCCTCAAAATATATAAATATAACTTAGAACATTGCAGGTCACTTTTGTATCAGCACTTATATCACTTAAACTGCTAAGCAATTAATCATTTAACTTGTCAGTACTCTTACACTTTTTACTCTAGGATTCACAGTTCATTACTTTATAATCACACAGGTGAAATAATAATCTGCTAGAACCTTGGGAGAGAAAACTACCACTCAATTTAAGTACATGCAGAGTTCATGGAATTAATAGGGTACTTTTCAGCAGTGTTAACTGTCATAAAAAATTCCACATCAGTAGTATTCTCTCATTACATCCAGATAACATATAAACAGTAGCTCCACTTTCAGGGATATTTACTTATTTTACTTGTTATTAATAACAGTACAGTTAATAAGTTCACCACATTGGCCAGATCTGCTTTCCTTATGCTATTCCCCAACCTGTGTTTAGCAGGGATTGACTGACCAGTATCTAATTCTCTCCTTTGTAGGCACTAGCGCCACTCCCCCTGCTTTTCCACTCCTTACTTGTTTCCACCGCGTGGTTAAGTTCTTCTCTGTGTTCAACAGCAAGATGAGAAAGGGGGGGGGGGGGCTGAGTACACCACCGAGGTGGTCAATCACTTAACTGGGGCGAAGGCTCCCTGGAAGCTCCCCTGCTCTCTCCTCACTCGGGCCAGCTCCTCTGCGTGGCACTCAAGCGGAGAACAGGGCCGATTTCCCAATGCCCCCAAAAACAGTCGAGTCTCTCAACTCCCTCTCCCTACTCGGCCAGCTCCTCTGCGTGGCACGCGAGCAGGGGAGCAGGGAGACACTCACTCTGGCTGCAGCCGGCTCCTCACGTTGCTCGGCGGGGTCTCTGCTCCCGCGGGCATGCGCTGAAGCGCTCGCTCCGATGCTCCTCCTCACGATGATCGGCGGGGCCACTGATCTCCTCGTCATGCGCGGAAGCGCTCGCACCCGCTCTCAGGAAGGAAAACGCTACTCACGGACCTGCCCGACCCTAGGCCCTTCCTGAAGAGACGATGAACCCGCTTTGGGCATGCGCGAAGGCGCCTTTTTGCAGCGTCTCGCTCTGGCTCTTCCCTGGCAACCGGGTCACTCCCCAACAATGTAATTACAGCGCGGAAGGGCCCCCGGGGTCCCAATCACGGCAGAAGCGCTCAGGACTCTTCAGATGGGATGAGACTTTCCTTCACACTTCACCACCTTAGCGTTCAGAGGGGGATCGGCTCACTAGCAGTCCTGCCACAGGTAAGGGGTGTACAGCGCTACCCAGGCCACCAGCTTTCTTCCTATCCTCAGAAGGGAGGAGGGAATCAAGGGGGGGGCTTCCTCAGTAGACAGTCACTGTGCACTTTTAAGGCACTGGAACCCCAGCCCACCTTACTGGACGGATGACAGGTTCAGGAGTCTTCTTTAGTTCCGATCCTCCCACTGGGCAGAGGACTGCGCACCGCAGCACTGCAGTCTCCTTCTCCTTGGACTTCCCCTGTTTAGTTTGGACAAGGGGCAAGCTAGGCGCCCAGGGTCTCCAGTAACCCTTCACAGCGGGGTCAGGACAAGTAACCCAAAAGGGGATAATGAGGTGACAACCCAAGGCAGCTTCCCTATCTAGGAGGTCAACCCTCTGTCTAACCTCTCCCACCCTTAGCTACAGCCTGTCCTCCAGCTGACTTCCACAGGTAGACAAAATGGCTGCCCCGCATTCCGCCTTATATAGGCTGCCCTTCAGTGGTCCAGAGTGGACCAGAAGGTTCTAGAATGCCCTATGCTAGGCTATGGCCAAGTTCTGGGTGTGACAGTTAGGGCAGTTGGTGGCCACCATTTTAGGTAGTGCCAACTTTCCTGTCAGAACAGGCCTCAGGGCCTGAGGTAAAAGATTATGGGGGGAAAAAGAACACCTATCCCCTTGACCAACACCTAAAAAAATAGTAGACAGAAAAATATTAAGGATATGAGGGGCAAAAAGGGGACAAAATAAATAATAATGAGGAGGGACTGCGCAAAAAAAATCCAGACAGGTCTAACAGGGCCCCTTTTACTTGATCCAATAAGACGGAAATAAGGGGTAATGGATATTGATTCTTCTTTGTGATTTTGTTGATTGCTCGATAATCGATAGAGGTTCTCAATTCTTCTTTCTTTGGCACAAAAAACAGAGGCGAGGATACTGGGGACTGTGAGGGTCGAATGAACCCATTGGTCAAGTATTTATCCAAATACTCTTTTAAATGATGGTGCTCCTTTTCCGTCAATGCATATACACGACTGCACGGTAAATTTGAGCCAGGTTCTATATCGATCTTACAATCATATACCCGATGAGGGGGAAGTTGTTCAGCTTCCATCTTGTTGAATACATCTTCAAAATCTTTGTAATCTTCGGGTATTGCTTGTGCATTGATGATACACACTGTAGCTTCAGCCAAACTCAAGGAATGAGCTGGATTACCCTCTTGAATCTTTTCTTTTTCTCCTAACCAGTTTTCTAGGCAGTAATTGGAATCCATTGCGATCGTTCTAGTGCTCCAATTGATAGTTGGAATGTCTTCTGTAAGCCATGGAAGACCCAGTATCATCTGAAACTGAGGTGCATCAATTAAATTAAATTGAATCTTTTCTTCATGCCCATCGTTTGAAAACAATTGTATTTGTTCCGTATGACTCACAATAGGCCCAGAAGAAAGGTTTGTCCCATCTATGGCTCGGACCGGCTCGCTCCTAAATTTCTTTATTGCTTGTATTCCTACCTTATCCGCAAATTTCAAATCACAAAAATTTCCTGTGGCTCCTCAGTCAATCATTACTGAAACCTCTGTCAGGGTTATGTATCGAAACTTAACTTGCATGGACAAGATTAGATGTGGAGCCGAAGATTACAAAGTGTTGGCTATTTGAAGCTCTCCTGGAGTTGTCTTTTGATTCGCACCCACCTGTTCAACTCCTTCCACAGCTGGTGAAATTAGTTTTCCTTCGGCTTGAAATTCGTCTTCGGCTTCTTCGGACAATTCCTAACAAAAGGTCCTCCGGAACCGCAGTACATGCACAAATTGCTTGTCCTCCTTTTCTCTTTCTCTTCTTTCGACAAATTGGCTCTTATTGTCCCAATTTGCATGGGCTCTACACCTTGTTGTCCTTCAGTGCTCCTACTACTGTCCGGTCGAACTCTATCAAATCTTGGTACCACTGGTCTAAATTATTTTCTCTTCTCGCCTTTCCTTTCTCCTTGACGGAAATCAATCTCTAGTACTAGGTCCACCAACGCAGAAATCTCCGTAGGTCTGTTCGGTATCTGAGCTAACACATCCTTGAGCTCATCTTTTAATCCACGGTAAAAGACTGCTGCTCTCTTACTCTCGGGCCAGTCTGTCTCCACCACTAGTTTATTGAACTGCGCCAAGTAGGCCACTAGATCTCGGTTTCCTTGTCGTAAATCAAGCAGTTCATTGTCAACTGCTTGGGAGATTCTTCGTCGATCAAATATCCGAAGAAATTCTTGTTTAAACTCTTCATAATTTTGCAACAATCATCTCTGGAAATCAAAGGCTTAGCCCACGAAGCTGCGTCCCCACCTAAATATGACAACACAAAGGCCACTCTAGATTGCGCGTCAGGGAAAATTGAAGGGCGGCACATGTAATGTAAAGAACATTATGTAATGAATATTTGCGCCTTTTGCGGATCTCCACTAAAACGTTCTGGGAGAGCTAACGGAATCACTGTGGACAAGGAATGGATTAATTGTGTGGTCATTCTATTTGAACCTTCCAATGTAGGGTCTAAGGTATCTCGTCCTGAACTAAATGGTTGTCTCAACCTCTGCGCAAATTCTGCAGTTTCTTTTCGAGAGTTCACTACTTCCTGCCTAAGATTTTGATTCTCTTCTCTGACCGCGACCAATTCTTTCTGAATTGTATCTAAGACTATTCCTAACGTCTGTAAATGTATTCCCTCTGCCATCTCTGTTCGGGTGCTAAGTGCAACGTGGGCACTTCACTCTGTCAGACCTTACTATCTTGTCAAAATGACTGTTCTAATTCTTACCTTTGACTTGCACGGGAACAGAGATGCTAGATCTCAAAACCCTCTCAGGAATACTCCAGAGGGCAACTTATACTGAGCCTCAAAACTACTCCCTCGGGGGAAGGGGGAATGGATAAAATAACAAACAAAGAAGAGACTGGTCCTGGGCTGGTTCCTCTAGTTCTTAGTCTGTCCCGCAGACTTCTTTCTTCTATGGAACCTGTGGAACGAATAGGCAATTAACTACCAGTTCTAATCTTTCCTCTCCTAGTCTATTCTTATAATGTCTTAACTTATTTTTCACCTTCCCTGGTCTTCCAAGATCTATGCTTCTCTACTGTCTTTTCTGTTTATTCTAGTTATCAGATTTATGTCAAATTAGTTGAACCTGAAATGACAAGATTGACGTTTTTTAACTTTATTTCTTGCTTTGTCTAACTTCCTATTTATTATCTTCTGACTCCTATACTTACTTCACTAATTTGCCGTACTCTTATTATTATTCTTTTCTTCTCCGTTCTAGATATTCTTTTCCTATGTCCGTGTTTATTCACTCCTATCTATAGAATACATAAATGCTCATTAGTTTTCCACCTATTCTTAAGTTTTTCACTACTCTTAAGAGTGTTTGCTGCTTATTACTCCTTCTCTTTTATTAGGCGTCTATTCTTTCCTGCTTTCTTTAATATTAACCTTCTGTTCCTTTTGTTTCAGAGGTTACCCTTCTTATTTGACTGACTGAAGATTCGAAGGAAAACCTCTCCTCTACGATTGCTGGTAAGTTTAGCCTTTTTTGGGACTCTCGGGGGCTGACAATAAATACAAGCAAACAATGTTAATGATAATCAACCCACCGAAACGCTTCAGAAACGGCATGACCCTTAATGACGTTCCACTTGACACCATTGAGTCTTTTGACTATCTGGGAATCCGGGACGTAAAAGGGATGAAATGGAGCTCCCACATGGCCAAGATGCTCTTTAGCCATAAACGGGTGTCCGGGGCTATCCTACGAGAGCAGCATCTGTCCCTAAGCAGGCCAGCTGCCCCCGCCATTGTGGTCTATGATGGTAAATCGCTCCCCCCGGCCCTATATGGGGCCGAGTTATGGGGCTTCGAGAACACCACTGAACTGGCAAGATCCGAAAATTAGTTCTTTAGGGATCTCGTCTATCTTCCAACCTCCACCCCGCTGAAGCCCCTATACCAGGACTTGGGAAGACATTCCATCAAGGATATTGTACGTCTGCGCCCCCTACTCCTTTGGGCACGCAAAAGAAGGACCCCTGAGCTGTCCAATTATGCTGGTGCCCTTGATAATAGCTGACATAGGAAATAGGATCAAATGGATCCTCAACCTCAGACAGCTTTGAATTGATATTGGATTTGGGGAGGCTTGGGCTAGTCAGACTCCACCATCCAAGCAGGACCTAAAAAGTGCCTACTGGCAATGGGTACAGGAAGAAGAGATGCACAATCCCAAAATGGGGACACTCACTGAGATGTTCCTTGAGCATAAACCCATTTGCAAATTAGAATCCTTTCTTGATTTTATCAAACACCCAGAGAATAGGGCACTTTATCTGAAAATGAGATTAGAGACTCTCCTGCTAAACGAGGTGATAGCAACCTGCAACCAGCATAAATCTCCATCTGTTCCCTGCCCAGGCTGTGCAGCCCCAAATGAGTCCATTGCCCATTTCTTCTTTGTGTGGCCGGGGTACAGGATGGCTAGAGCCAAGTGGCTCAAACCAGTCTGTAAAATGCTTGGCTCCAAGAACTACTGGGTGGCATTGCGCATCCTAAAGACTGACACCTCCTCCCTTACTCTGGTCTGTGGTGTGGCTAAATTTTTGGGCTGCGCATGGCTAACAAGAGCAAAGCTCTTAGCGAGAAATAGCTGCCCGGCAGCCCATGCACATGTCACTTGATGTACTTACCTTGATCATTGTTTTCTACGTTTTTTTGTGGAACTTTTTAACCTAATTTTAATTGTAAATATATGATGTATAGCCGGTCTTATCTATTACATTGCATATATGTTTTATATATATGAATTTTTGGATGTATATGCTTTTATGATACATATTATCGAATAAAGCTTATTACTACTGTTAAATGGGTTACTACCTACGTCGGTTGCAAAACATTCACCATACCACTGCGATTCGGTATTAGGAATGGACGCACTAAACACGCCCCTTACTAATACCAAGTCGCAAACCCTATTTGCAATTCAGTGATAGATTACTAAATTTCAAATTGGGCCTTTGTACATTAAAAATTGTTATTTGGAGGAGGCAATCGTATTCTGTGATTGGGGAAGTTTGCGACCTCACAAAAGGTTTGTACACCTGGCCCTCAGTGGTTACACAAGCAGCACTTCTGTTTAAAGGTTCATTGTCATAGACATGGTTAACTTGAAAAGAATGTAAGATCGTATGTAACAGACTGATATGAAACCGACATGGCCATTCCTGTCCTACACTGGCTGCTGCCCTACACAAAGAATGAGACTGCATTTGCATTCCTGGGGAAAGTAGCCACCTCCGGCATATAATATCTCGGATGGAAGCAGCTACTATTGGCCAGTCAAAGGCCGGCACATTGCAGGGTCCATAACTGGACCAGTGTTCTTCTTTGGCTGAGAGCCTGAATTATTGTGAGCGACCATGAGGAACGTATTCAGTTAAATCAGGGCCGCTGTTGTATTTACTGTTGTTAATTGTTGAATTTGCTCTTGTTAATGTGACTAACTAAAGTTAACTTACAGTATTTACCTTTCTCCTGTCATTATAGTTCTCTAGAGTGCTTCCAGAGGACATCTAATTGTTTGAAAGGCAACTAACCTCTGCATTAAGGGCAGAACATTCTGCAAAATCTAGACTCCTTAATAATTTGGCCGCAAGATAAGACCAACCAGAGCCATGGGCATGTCCCTGCCCCCAATGCTTAACACATTGGGAATGTTCCATCAATATTCCAATCAGTGTTGGGCACATTTAAACTGAATCTCCCACTCAACCGCCAAATTCAACACCAAAAATGTACTCTAAATTGGTAAAACTGAAGCATTGCGCTGATTCAAAATTGACAAAATCAGAGCAAACGAGGGAATTTGAAGACTCTCTGAGACCACTACCATCTTACACAAAGGCGAGATTTGAGAGACATTGGTGTGACACAATTTGCAACAGCAACAAACCGGAGAGAGATACCAAGCTACAGTTCACCCAACATAACCCTCTGCAGACCAATGTTCACAAGTGTTGCGATGACTCACTCTCCAATATTGCCTACAGCATGAGACAAAAAAAAACTATCAAACCCTGTGAAAAAGCCTGCCTCAACAAAGAATCTATTGCCTTTGGCAAACAAATCTGCAAATACAATGGCAACACACAACAGACAGAAAGTCAAGGACACTAGCCACATAATGATAAATTGAAAAAAACATATGTTATATATTTAAAGAAACAATCACATTCATACACTGATCATGTTGAAAGCTGTGATCCAACATCTTCAGAGGAGCGTGAGATTAGATCACCCCAAGCCCCACCCACCTCCATCAAGATCTACTGGTTGAGATGGAAAAAGCATTAACTTTAATCATGAACACAACCAACAAGACCACATAATGGGGAGTAAGAGCCAAATCAACAGAACGAAGAGTGACAGGGACCTCCTGTAACTAAATCCATTCCAATCTGCCAGGTACTGCAAGGCATCCTTTTTATAAGACACAAGAAAACTACAAAAACAGTGCAAAACATCTCCATCAAAACACCCCAGCTCTACTCCCGCTCCATCAGTCCATCAAATTGCACTACCTAAATCTGTGGAAGAGCCCTCTCCTCATCTTCCTCACATGGATAGGCCTCGCTTGTGCATGTCCTCAGGCTTCTTGAGAGAAGGAGTACCTCAAGCACCCAGCAAGATTAGCACACCAAACCTTTTTGCTCTGGCAGCTCCAAATTGTTGTTTCAATTCTCCACTATCCTGCCAGTGGTTTCCTTTTTTGCCTCACACAAGGGCCAGGCCACTATTGTCCCCAGTGCATTCTTCATTGCTCCCATATGTTTTCCCACTTATAGGGGCGGCCCCTCCACTCATAGACCTGCTGTTCCACCAACATGCACCCATCCATGTCTGTTTACCCAAGTTCAAATTTTGAGGCATATCAGATCCTTATTTCTTGCCCACATTCCTTTTTGCTGTTATCAGCCCCATGGCGGTGAGAGTTCTGTGTGTGTGGGGTGTGTTCAATCTCTCCAACTGTTGAGTACCTCTAGCCTGGGAGACAGTTTTCCCTGGGATCCAGTGACATCGCTCTGGCACGCCCATGCAGCCTTCAGTAGCCAGTTAGCCTTTGGCAGCCCCATTGTGCGTGAAGAAAGGTTCCCAATCAGCTGCATCCTCTGGCACAGAGATCTGACCCTGTTTTCCCCATCTTACACAACCTAGATTTTATTTAGTAGGATGTCTGTAGAAAGAGCAGCTGGACCAGGCAAAAGCTAGCCCAGATCACTATTTCTCGAGGGTGCTAAGTGCCTGCTCCCACCCCCTCTTTAGCTTCTCTACGGCATTTCAGTAATTGTTGAGCAGCTCTAAGTAAGTGAGATGGTTTCTTGGTAAGTGGTTCTGACAGCAGGGTGGTCTTTCAGCGGTGGCGCCTTTGCAACCTATGCTCCCACCACTATGTGAGTCGAGATAGTATGGTGTGTCTGGAACTAGAAAAAGATCTCAGCCATCTGGCAGTCCTCCCAAAGGACAACTCTAGTTTATGAGCCTCCCATTTTGGCACAAGCTCCCAATTTTAGGAACATGTCTAGTCCTATCCCTCAGATCTCCGCGTTTTCTGCACCTCAGCCTGTGCCACACTGTCCCATATCAGGGTTTGATTCACTATTTCCTTCTCCCATACACTTATCCAGTGGTCTCCTTCCATGATCGAATCATGGACTTGGTATGACACTTTAGTTCTGCCATTGTCTTGGGTCCATACAAAACTGTTGGGTAGCCCCTATTTCCCAGAATCACTGTATCTACTTTTAGGAATGGCTCATTGCAATGCAGAATATTATTCCTAGCTATCTAGTAGCGCAATTCCACTGTCGTAGACTCCCCTTGTGAGTTTGGCAAGGCTGTTGGCACGTCCCCTCCATCACACAGTAGCATTGGGATTTCTGGCTCCAGCTTTCTTTTTTCTCTTTGTTTTTATAGATTAGGATAAAACAGTGTGGACCATCAGTCAAAGTGAATACAAAACACTTCCAACATCAATTTCTGTCCACACTCGCCTGACCCTCCCCCACTCTTCGACCCTCCCGTTCCCACTCAGGAGAACTGCATGGATATGACTCACTCGGCTGTGAAACACAGGAGTTACTAAGGATAGCATGCGTCATTTGTTCATGGCCACATGTGAAACATCCTAGAAAAGGTCAAGAGTATATTCTCGAAAAATGAGCAGATCTAATGTATTTACTTCTCACATTAACAATGTCCTTTAGGTGGGAGGACCCCCGCTTAAGTATAATGCTGCTGGGGCAGACAGCAGGTGCTTCCCGTGGTGCTCTTACTCGATGTGCCTGGATTAAGGGAATCTTATGTGGTGGGCCCTCTTTGAGTACAATTTGGAAAAGAGACTTATGGTACAGGATGATGTCATCACATTCCTCTGTTCTGAAACATTCCGGATCAGCACATTATCTCACCGTGATCCGTTTTACGAATCTTTCAATTTTCCCAGAGCGCCTTGATTTCTTCAACCTTATTAGATAGGGAACCCAGTATGTTCTTGACCTCTTTGCTCATGGCAAGTATGTCATCTTCTTTGTTTGCCACAAGGTCACCCATGCCTCTATTTCATTAGTCACTCACGACCATGACCTTATACCCACTCTTTCCAACAAGTCAAGTAGATATGTCCTCGCCGGAGTGTTGCAGACCTTGACCTTTGGGCCCCCTCTTTCCCACGCGTCAGGTATGTCTATCCTCGCCAGAGTGTTGAAGACCTTGACCTTTGACCCACTCTTTCCCACGCTACAGGTAGGTATGTCCTCTCAGGAGTGTAGAAGACCTTGACCTTTTACCCCCTCCTTCCCATGCGTCAGGTAGATATGTCCTCTCCGGAGTGCTGAAGACCTTGACCTTTGACTCGCTAACTCCCAAGCGTCAGGTAGGTATGTCCTCGGCAGACATTCGAAGACCTTGGCCTTTGACACACACTTTCCTATGCGTCAGGTTGGTATGTCCTCACCGGAGTATCGAAGACCTTGGCCTTTGATCCACTCTTTCCCACGCTTCAGTTAGGTATGTCATCGCTGTAGTGTTGAAGACCTTGACCTTTGACCCCCTCTTTCCAACATGTCAGGTAGGTATGTCCTCTCTGGAGTGTCGAAAACCTTGACCTCTGACCCCCTCTTTCCCACGCGTGAGGTAAGTATGTCCTCGCCGGAGGGTCGAAGACCTTGACCTTTGAGCCACTCTTTCCCATGCGTCAGGTAGGTATGTCCTCGCAGGAGTGTCGAAGACCTTGACCTTTGAACCACTCTTTCCCATGCGTCAGGTAGGTATGTCCTCGCAGGAGTGTCGAAGACCTTGACCTTTGAACCACTCTTTCCAACACTTTCCGGTAGGTATGTCCTCGCCTTAGTGTCGAAGACCTTGAACTTTGGCCCACTTTTTACAACACATCAGGTAGGTATGTCCTCGCCAGGGTGTTGACTACCTTGACCTTTGACCCCCTCTTTCCCACGCGTCAGGTAGGTATGTCCTAGCCGGAGTGTCAAAGACCTTGACCCTTCACCCATTCTTTCCCACGCGTCAGGTAGATATGTCTCCCCTTAGTGTCGAAGACCTTGACCTTTGACCCACTTTTTACAACACTTTCCGGTAGGGGATGTCCTCACCGGAGTGTTGAAGACCTTGAACTTTGACCCCCTCTTTCCCACACATTTGGTAGGTATGCCCTCGCCAGAGTGTTGAAGACCATGACCTTTGACCTCTCTTTCCCATGCGTCAGGTAGGTATGTCCTCTCCGTAGTGTTTAAGACCTTGACCTTTTACCCCCTCTTTCCCACGCGTCAGGTAGATATGTCCTCTCTGGAGCGTTGAAGACCTTGACCCGCTCTTTCCCACGCGTCAGGTAGGTATGTCCTCGCCGGAGTGTCGAAGACCTTGACCTTTGACCCTCTCTTTCCCACTCATCAGGTAGGTATGTCCTAGCAGGAGTGTCGACGACCTTGACCTTTTACCCACTTTTTCCAACACTTTCCGGTAGGTATGTCCTCACCGGAGTGTTGAAGACCTTGACCTTTGACCCCCTCTTTCGCACGCGTCAGGTATGTATATCCTCACCAGAGTGTTGAAGACCTTGACCTTTGACCCCCTCTTTCCCATGCATCAGGTAGGGATATCCTCTTCGGAGTGTTGAAGAACATGACCCGCTCTTTCCCACGCGTCAGGTAGGTATGTCCTCGCCGGAGTGTCGAAGACCTTGACATTTGACTCGCTCTTTCCAACGCGCCAGGTAGGTATGTCCTCGCCAGAGTGTCGAAGCCTTAGACCCACTCTTTGCCATGTGTCAGGTAGGTATGTCCTCACCAGCCTTTCGAAGACCTTGACCTTTGACCCACTCTTTCCCACGCGTCAGGTAGGTATGTCCTTGCAGGAGTGTCGAAGACCTTGACCCTTGACCCACTTTTTCTAACAATTTCCGGTAGGTATGTCCTCGCCGGAGTGTTGAGGACCTTGACCTTTGACCCCTCTTTCCCACGTGTCAGGTATGTATGTACTCGCCGGAGTGTTGAAGACGTTGACCTTTGACCCCTCTTTACCATGCATCAGGTAGGTATGTCCTGTCCTGTAGTGTTTAAGACCTTGACCTTTTACCCCCTCTTTCCCACGTGTCAGGTAGATATGTCCTCTCCGGAGCGTTGAAGACCTTGACCCTCTCTTTCCCACTCGTCATGTAGGTATGTCCTCGCCAGAGTGTGGAACACCTTGACCTTTGACCCCCTCATTCCCACGCAACAGGTAGGTTTGTCCTAGCCGGAGTGTCGACGACCTTGACCTTTGACCCACTTTTTCCAACACTTTCCGGTAAGTATGTCCTCACCGGAGTGTTGAAGACCTTGACCTTTGACCCCCTCTTTCCCACGCGTCAGGTATGTAAATCCTCGCCGGAGTGTTGAAGACCTTGACCTTTGACCCCCTCTTTCCCACGTGTCAGGTAGGTATGTCCTCGCCGGAGTGTCGAAGACCTTGACCTTTGAACCCCTCTTTCCCATGCGTCAGGTAGGTATGTCCTCGCCGGGCTTTCGAAGACCTTGGCCTTTGACACACTCTTTCCCACGCGTCAGGTAGGTATGTCCTCGGCCGAGTGCCGAAGACCATGGCCTTTTACCCACTCTTTCCCATGCGTCAGATAGGTATGTCATCTCTGGACTGTCAAAGACCTTGACCTATAACCCCCTCTTTCCTACTCTACAGGTAGGTATTTCCTCGCTGGAAAGTCGAAGACCTTGACCTTTGACCCACTCTTTCCCACGCGTCAGGTAAGTATGTCCTAGCCAGAGTGTTCAAGACCTTGACCTGTGACCCACTCTTTCCCATGTGTCAGATAGGTATGTCCTCGCAGGAGTGTCAAAGACCTTGACTTCTGAACCACTCTTTCCCACTCATCAGGTAGGTATGTCCTAGCAGGAGTGTCGACGACCTTGACCTTTTACCCACTTTTTCCAACACTTTCCGGTAGGTACGTCCTCACCGGAGTGTTGAAGACCTTGACCTTTGACCCCCTCTTTCCCACGCGTCAGGTATGTATATCCTCGCCGGAGTATTGAAGACCTTGACCTTTGACCCACTCTTTCCCACGCGTCAGGTAGGGATATCCCTGCCAGAGTGTTGAAGCCTTTGACCCACTCTTTCCCACACGTCAGGTAGGTATGTCCTCGCCAGTGTGTTGAAGCCTTTGACGCACTCTTTCCCACGCGTCAGGTAGGTATGTCCTCGCCGGACTTTCGAAGACCTTGACCTTTGACCCACTCTTTCCCACGCATCAGGTAGGTATGTCCTCGCCGGAGTGTTGAACACCTTGACCTTTGACACCCCTCTTTCCCACGCATCAGGTAGGAATGTCCTCGCCGGAGTGTTCAAGACCTTGACCTTTTACCCCCTCTTTCCCACGCATCAGGTAGATATGTCCTCTCCGGAGCTTTGAAGACCTCGACTTGCTCTTTCCCATGCGTCAGGTAGGTATGTCCTCGCCGGAGTGTCGAACACCTTGACCTTTGACCCCCTCTTTCTCACTCGTCAGGTAGGTATGTCCTCGCCGGAGTGTTGAAAACCTTGACCTTTGACCCCTCTTTCCCACGCATCATGTAGGTATGTCCTCGCAGGAGTGTGGAAGACCTTGACCTTTGGCCCCCTCTTTCCCACGCATCAGGTAGGTATGTCCTCGCCGGAATGTTGAAGACCTTGACCTTTGACCCCTTCTTTTCCACGCGTTAGGTAGCTATGTCATTGCTGGAGTTTTGAAGACCTTGACCTTTGACCCCCTCTTTCCCACGCGTTAGGTAGCTATGTCTCTGCCGGAGTGTTGAAGACCTTATTCTTTGACCCCCTGTTTCCCAGGTGTCAGGTAGGTATTTCCTCGCCGGAGTGTCGAAGACCTTGACATTTTACTGCCCCTTTCCAAAGCGTCAGGTAGATATGTCTTCTCCAGAGTGTTGAAGACCTTGACCTTTGACCCCCTCTTTCCCACGCGTCAGGTAGGTATGTCCTCGCCGGAGTGTCAAAGACCTTGATCTTTGTCCCTCTCTTTCCCATGCGTCAGGTAGGTATGTCCTTGCAGGAGTGTCGAACACCTTGACCTTTGACCCTCTCTTTCCCACGCTTCAGGTAGGTATGTATTCGCCGAAGTGTCGAAGACCTTAACCTTTGACCCCTTCTTTCCCACGCATCAGGTTGGTATGTCCTCGCCAGAGTGTCGAAGCCTTTGACCAACTCTTTCCCATGCGTCAGGTAGCTATGTCCTTGCAGGAGTGTCGAAGACCTTGACCTTTGACCCTCACTTTCCTACGCGTCAGGTAGGTATGTCCTCCCAGAGGGTTGTAAACCTTGACCTTTGACCCACACTTTCCCAAGCGTCAGGTAGGTATATGCTCACCCGAGTGTCGAAGACTTTGACCTTTGACCCACTCTTTCCCACGCGTCAGGTAGGTATGTCCTTGTCGGAGTGTCGAAGACTTTGACCTTTGACCCCCTCTTTCCAAGGCATCCGGTAGCTATGTCCTCGCCGGAGTATTGCAGATCTTGACCGTTGACCCCCCTCTTGCCCATGCTTCAGGTAGGTATGTTCATGCCGGAGTGTTGAAGACCTTGAAATTTTACCGCCTCTTTCCCAAGCGCCAGGTAGGTATGTCCTCTCCAGAGTGTTAAAGACCTTGACCTTTGACCCCCTCTTTCCCACGCATCGGGTAGGTATGTCCTCGCCGGAGTGTCGAAGACCTTGACCTTTGACCACCTCTTTCCCACGCGTCAGGTAGGTATGTCCTCGCCGGAGTGTCGAACCCTTTGACCTACTCTTTCCCATGCGTCAGGTAGTTATGTCCTTGCCGGAGTGTCGAAGACCTTGACCTATGACCCTCTCTTTCCCATGCGTCAGGTAGGTATGTCCTAGCCGGAGTGTCGAAGACCTTAAACTTTGACTCCCTCTTTCCCACGCGTCAGGTAGGTATGTCCTCACCGGAGTGTAGAAGCCTTTGACCCACTCTTTCCCATGCGTCAGGTAAGTATGTCCATGCAGGAGTGTCGAAGACCTTGTCCTTTGACCCTCTCTTTCCCACTCGTCAGGTAGGTATGTCCTCCCAGAGGGTTGAAGACCTTGACCTTTGACCTACACTTTCCCACGCGTCAGGTAGGTATATCCTCACCCGAGTGTCGAAGACTTTGACCTTTGACCCACTGTTTCCCACGCGTCAGGTAGGTACATCCTTGACCTTTGACCCCCTGTTTCCCACGCGTCAGGTTGGTGTGCACTCGCCGGAGTGTTGAACACCTTGACCTTTGACCCTCTCATTCCCATGCATCCGGAAGGTATGTCCTCGCCGGAGTATTGCAGATCTTGACCTTTGACCCCCCTCTTGCCCATGCGTCAGGTAGGTATGTCCTTGTCGGAGTGTCAAAGACCATGACCTTTGACCCCTTCTTTCCCATGCGTCAGGTAGGTTTGTCCCCGCAGGAGTGTCGAAGACCTTGACCTTTGACCCCCTCTTTCCCATGCCTCAGGTAGGTATGTCCTCACCGTAGTGTCGAAGCCTTTGACCCATTCTTTCCCATGCGTCAGGTAGGTATGTCCTCACGGGAGTGTCGAAGAACGTGACCTTTGACCCACTCTTTCCCACACGTAAGGTAGGTATGTCCTCGCAGGAGTGTCAAAGACCTTGACCTTTGACCCACTTTTTCCCACACGTCAGGTAGGTATGTCTTTGCCGGAGTGTCGAACACCTTGACGCTTAACACCCTCTTTCCCACATGTCAGGTAGGTATGTCCTCTCCCGAGTGTTGAAGACCTTGATCTTGGATCCCCTCTTTCCCACGCATCGGGTAGGTATGTCCTCGCCGGAGTGTCGAAGACCTTGACCTTTGACCACCTCTTTCCCACGCGTCAGGTAGGTATGTCCTCGCCGGAGTGTCGAACCCTTTGACCTACTCTTTCCCATGCGTCAGGTAGTTATGTCCTTGCCGGAGTGTCGAAGACCTTGACCTATGACCCTCTCTTTCCCATGCGTCAGGTAGGTATGTCCTAGCCGGAGTGTCGAAGACCTTAACCTTTGACTCCCTCTTTCCCACGCGTCAGGTATGTATGTCCTCACCGGAGTGTTGAAGCCTTTGACCCACTCTTTCCCATACGTCAGGTAAGTATGTCCATGCAGGAGTGTCGAAGACCTTGTCCTTTGACCCTCTCTTTCCCACTCGTCAGGTAGGTATGTCCTCCCAGAGGGTTGAAGACCTTGACCTTTGACCTACACTTTCCCACGCGTCAGGTAGGTATATCCTCACCCGAGTGTCGAAGACTTTGACCTTTGACCCACTGTTTCCCACGCGTCAGGTAGGTACGTCCTTGACCTTTGACCCCCTGTTTCCCACGCGTCAGGTTGGTGTGCACTCGCCGGAGTGTTGAACACCTTGACCTTTGACCCTCTCATTCCCATGCATCCGGTAGGTATGTCCTCGCCGGAGTATTGCAGATCTTGACCTTTGACCCCCCTCTTGCCCATGCGTCAGGTAGGTATGTCCTTGTCGGAGTGTCAAAGACCTTGACCTTTGACCCCTTCTTTCCCATGCGTCAGGTAGGTTTGTCCCCGCAGGAGTGTCGAAGACCTTGACCTTTGACCCCCTCTTTCCCATGCCTCAGGTAGGTATGTCCTCGCCGGAGTGTCGAAGACCTTGACCTTTGACCACCTCTTTCCCACGCGTCAGGTAGGTATGTCCTCGCCGGAGTGTCGAACCCTTTGACCTACTCTTTCCCATGCGTCAGGTAGTTATGTCCTTGCCGGAGTGTCGAAGACCTTGACCTATGACCCTCTCTTTCCCATGCGTCAGGTAGGTATGTCCTAGCCGGAGTGTCGAAGACCTTAACCTTTGACTCCCTCTTTCCCACGCGTCAGGTAGGTATGTCCTCACCGGAGTGTCGAAGCCTTTGACCCACTCTTTCCCATACGTCAGGTAAGTATGTCCATGCAGGAGTGTCGAAGACCTTGTCCTTTGACCCTCTCTTTCCCACTCGTCAGGTAGGTATGTCCTCCCAGAGGGTTGAAGACCTTGACCTTTGACCTACACTTTCCCACGCGTCAGGTAGGTATATCCTCACCCAAGTGTCGAAGACTTTGACCTTTGACCCACTGTTTCCCACGCGTCAGGTAGGTACGTCCTTGACCTTTGACCCCCTGTTTCCCACGCGTCAGGTTGGTGTGCACTCGCCGGAGTGTTGAACACCTTGACCTTTGACCCTCTCATTCCCATGCATCCGGTAGGTATGTCCTCGCCGGAGTATTGCTGATCTTGACCTTTGACCCCCCTCTTGCCCATGCGTCAGGTAGGTATGTCCTTGTCGGAGTGTCAAAGACCTTGACCTTTGACCCCTTCTTTCCCATGCGTCAGTAGGTTTGTCCCCGCAGGAGTGTCGAAGACCTTGACCTTTGACCCCCTCTTTCCCATGCCTCAGGTAGGTATGTCCTCACCGTAGTGTCGAAGCCTTTGACCCATTCTTTCCCATGCGTCAGGTAGGTATGTCCTCACGGGAGTGTCGAAGACCGTGACCTTTGACCCACTCTTTCCCACACGTAAGGTAGGTATGTCCTCGCAGGAGTGTCAAAGACCTTGACCTTTGACCCACTTTTTCCCACACGTCAGGTAAGTATGTCTTTGCCGGAGTGTCGAACACCTTGACGCTTAACACCCTCTTTCCCATGCGTCAGGTAGGTTTGTCCCCGCAGGAGTGTCGAAGACCTTGACCTTTGACCCCCTCTTTCCCATGCCTCAGGTAGGTATGTCCTCGCCGGAGTGTCGAAGACCTTGACCTTTGACCACCTCTTTCCCATGCGTCAGGTAGGTATGTCCTCGCCGGAGTGTCGAACCCTTTGACCTACTCTTTCCCATGCGTCAGGTAGTTATGTCCTTGCCGGAGTGTCGAAGACCTTGACCTATGACCCTCTCTTTCCCATGCGTCAGGTAGGTATGTCCTAGCCGGAGTGTCGAAGACCTTAACCTTTGACTCCCTCTTTCCCACGCGTCAGGTAGGTATGTCCTCACCGGAGTGTCGAAGCCTTTGACCCACTCTTTCCCATACGTCAGGTAAGTATGTCCATGCAGGAGTGTCGAAGACCTTGTCCTTTGACCCTCTCTTTCCCACTCGTCAGGTAGGTATGTCCTCCCAGAGGGTTGAAGACCTTGACCTTTGACCTACACTTTCCCACGCGTCAGGTAGGTATATCCTCACCCAAGTGTCGAAGACTTTGACCTTTGACCCACTGTTTCCCACGCGTCAGGTAGGTACGTCCTTGACCTTTGACCCCCTGTTTCCCACGCGTCAGGTTGGTGTGCACTCGCCGGAGTGTTGAACACCTTGACCTTTGACCCTCTCATTCCCATGCATCCGGTAGGTATGTCCTCGCCGGAGTATTGCTGATCTTGACCTTTGACCCCCCTCTTGCCCATGCGTCAGGTAGGTATGTCCTTGTCGGAGTGTCAAAGACCTTGACCTTTGACCCCTTCTTTCCCATGCGTCAGTAGGTTTGTCCCCGCAGGAGTGTCGAAGACCTTGACCTTTGACCCCCTCTTTCCCATGCCTCAGGTAGGTATGTCCTCACCGTAGTGTCGAAGCCTTTGACCCATTCTTTCCCATGCGTCAGGTAGGTATGTCCTCACGGGAGTGTCGAAGACCGTGACCTTTGACCCACTCTTTCCCACACGTAAGGTAGGTATGTCCTCGCAGGAGTGTCAAAGACCTTGACCTTTGACCCACTTTTTCCCACACGTCAGGTAAGTATGTCTTTGCCGGAGTGTCGAACACCTTGACGCTTAACACCCTCTTTCCCACATGTCAGGTAGGTATGTCCTCTCCCGAGTGTTGAAGACCTTGATCTTGGATCCCCTCTTTCCCACGCATCGGGTAGGTATGTCCTCGCCGGAGTGTCGAAGACCTTGACCTTTGACCACCTCTTTCCCACGCGTCAGGTAGGTATGTCCTCGCCGGAGTGTCGAACCCTTTGACCTACTCTTTCCCATGCGTCAGGTAGTTATGTCCTTGCCGGAGTGTCGAAGGCCTTGACCTATGACCCTCTCTTTCCCATGCGTCAGGTAGGTATGTCCTAGCCGGAGGGTCGAAGACCTTAACCTTTGACTCCCTCTTTCCCACGCGTCAGGTAGGTATGTCCTCACCGGAGTGTCGAAGCCTTTGACCCACTCTTTCCCATACGTCAGGTAAGTATGTCCATGCAGGAGTGTCGAAGACCTTGTCCTTTGACCCTCTCTTTCCCACTCGTCAGGTAGGTATGTCCTCCCAGAGGGTTGAAGACCTTGACCTTTGACCTACACTTTCCCACGCGTCAGGTAGGTATATCCTCACCCGAGTGTCGAAGACTTTGACCTTTGACCCACTGTTTCCCACGCGTCAGGTAGGTACGTCCTTGACCTTTGACCCCCTGTTTCCCACGCGTCAGGTTGGTATGCACTCGCCGGAGTGTTGAACACCTTGACCTTTGACCCTCTCATTCCCATGCATCCGGTAGGTATGTCCTCGCCGGAGTATTGCAGATCTTGACCTTTGACCCCCCCTCTTGCCCATGCGTCAGGTAGGTATGTCCTTGTCGGAGTGTCAAAGACCTTGACCTTTGACCCCTTCTTTCCCATGCGTCAGGTAGGTTTGTCCCCGCAGGAGTGTCGAAGACCTTGACCTTTGACCCCCTCTTTCCCATGCCTCAGGTAGGTATGTCTTCACCGGAGTGTCGAAGCCTTTGACCCATTCTTTCCCATGCGTCAGGTAGGTATGTCCTCACGGGAGTGTGGAAGACCGTGACCTTTGACCCACTCTTTCCCACACGTAAGGTAGGTATGTCCTCGCAGGAGTGTCAAAGACCTTGACCTTTGACCCACTTTTTCCCACACGTCAGGTAGGTATGTCTTTGCCGGAGTGTCGAACACCTTGACGCTTAACACCCTCTTTCCCACATGTCAGGTAGGTATGTCCTCTCCCGAGTGTTGAAGACCTTGATCTTGGATCCCCTCTTTCCCACGCGTCAGGTAGGTATGTCCTCCCGGAGTGTTGAAGACCTTGACCTCTGACCCACTCTTTCCCACGCTTCCGGTAGGTATGTCCTCGCAAGAGTGTCGAAGACCTTAACCTTTGACCTACTCTTTCCCACGCGTCAGGTCGGTATGTCCTCCCCGGAGTGTCGAAGACCTTGACCTTTGACCCACTCTTTCCCACGTGTCAGGTAGATATGTCCTCCGCGGAGTGTCGAAGACCTTGACCCACTCTTTCTACGCTTCAGGTAGGTGTGTCCTCACCGGAGTGTCGAAGACCTTGACCTTTGACCCACTCTTTCCCACATGTCAGGTAGGTATGTCCTCGCCGGATTGTCAAAGACCTTGACCTTTGACCCACTCTTTCCCACCCGTCATCTAGGTATGTCCTCGTCGAAGTGTTGAAGACCTTGACCTCTGACCCACTCTTTCCCAAGCTTCCGGTAGGTATGTCCTCGCAGGAGTGTTGAAGACCCTAACCTTTGACCCACTCTTTCCCACGTGTCAGGTAGGTATGTCCTCGACGGAGTGTCGAAGACCTTGACCTTTGTCCCACTCTTTCCCACGCGTCAGGTAGATATGTCCTCCACGGAGTGTCAAAGACCTTTACCGTTGACCCAGTCTTTCCCACGCTTCAGGTAGGTGTGTCCTTGCCAGAGTGTCGAAGACCTTGACCTATGACCCACTCTTTCGAATGTTTCAGGTAGGTATGTCCTTGCCGGAGTTTCGAAGACCTTGACCTCTGACCCACTCTTTCAAACTATTCCGGTAGGTATGTCATCGCCAGAGTGTTGAAGACCATGACCTCTCACCCACTCTTTCCAACGCTTCCGGTAGGTATGTCCTCGCCGGAGTGTTGAAAACCTTGACCTCTGACCCACTCTTTCCAACACTTTCCGGTAGGTATGTCCTCTCCGGAGTGTTGAAGATCTTGACCTCTGACCCACCCTTTCCAACACTTCAGGTAGGTATGTCCTTTACAGAGTGTTGAAGACTTTCGCGGTATAAAGGTATAGCATGGCTAAATCTTCTCGGTGATCTCTAAATCTAGTAAGGTTGCCATATAGGTGTTTGAGGTTTAGCGTAGTAAGGCATGAAGCCCAAATGGTCCAGGTGCACCAGTTTCAGGATGGACTGCCTTAGTCGAGTGCCCAGTACTTTCGCTAGTATTAAGCAGTGATATAGTCCTATAGAAAGGCACAACTATCTGCTGGTTTCCTGTCTTTCAGGACTGCCACTACCATAGATAACTGCTGGTCATAGGGTATCTAGCTTATATAATTGGCTTCAGGGAACATCTGACTCTTGTGCGGTGCTAAGCCATACTTTTATAGAGTTCTATTGGAAATTTGTTCAGCCCTGGAGCTTTCCCAGATGAATGTCTTTGATGGTCCTAACTGTCTCACTTTATACTATGTCTCCATCCAGTTAATTTGTTTCCTCTGGCATCGGGACCAGGAGGCGTATATGTTTGCGGAAGCCTCCTGTGTCACTTTGTAACTTGCTCATGATTGACCGATATAGGTCTTGATAGTAACTTGCGATTTCTGCCACTATTTCTGTTTGCCTCTTGACGAGCGGCTCCTTCTTCCGCCGTATTTCCTATACAAAATTTGTATCCCTTTCTTGCTCAGCCATACAGGAACCTCCCTGGTCTATTGCCTACATTGTTTATTCAGTACTGCGAGGTCAAGGTGGTGGTTCTCTCTTTATTATCAGCCGGGTCCCCTTACTCTTGCTCTCGAACCCTCAGTAATGGCTTACTTTCTTATTTACATACTTTTGAAGCCCCTCAGGACCACCATGTAGGCTTCCCTTGCTATGAGCTCTGAGGTTCCTTTACCCAAGTTTTCTTCAAATTAGTGGACAGTGCCTTTTCTCAACTCCTGAGTGATGCCTCTATCTTTGAGGTGCCATAGTTATTGAGTCCAAGCCATGTCTCTATCCACATATGGGTCCTGCAGCTTGGCCCACATCTGTGAGTGATTTGAGATCCCGTTCGCAATCAGTCTAGTGTAGTGATTTTATATAATGATCGATATTTGATAAACTGTTGCATGATCTGGAGTTGAAAGTCTTTTGTCACGCCCTGGCGTGCTGGTTGTCTAGATGTTAGATAGAGCTTTGGCCCAAAGGAATCCCACCAAATGAATCTCCCTTGCCCGTCCCTGTCATTGTGGGTATCTATCCTCCCCATTACTCACCACCAGATTGAAGTTTCCTAAATTTAGTACCCAGTCAGGTAGGCGCAATAGGAGGGTGCCCAGCGTCTTCAAGGTCTATGCAGGGAGTTTAGGTGGGACGTATAGGGAGCAAAGGTTGATTTGCATGCTGTCCTAGCAGCCCGAATCTTCAACTTATCACCCTTGCATGTTGACACACGTATGATGAGTGTTGACTTCTTAATTAGCAGTCCTACTCCCTTTGAGTCAGATGTGTGTGCCAAATGTCCCACACTTTATATCCCCCATTTCAGTGCATTACAGTTGTTTCCCTTCTGGTGTGTTTCTTGTAACATTGCCCCTTCATGTCAATAGTGAACCTCTATGCATCTCTTTGTTTTGTTCCTAAGTCCATTTATATTCCAGGTCAAAGCTGTTAATTTGCCCTCTCCGCTGCATGCTTTGTGTAGATACATAGTGAGACGCTTTGCTTTCCTCTTGATCTACCCAGTTGTCTGTCTTCCCATGTCTCCTGGAGTCTCTGAGACTCTGGAGTGGACGCGGTCAGTTGAGACCAATGGCAGCAGCTATGTGAATAACTCCCCTCTTTACCATCCCATCTCCTTGTCCCTCCCTGCTACCTTGCTGTCTTGGTTTAAAACTGCTTGGCCTCCCCAACTCGCCTGTTGTGTCCTCTCTGACCTTGGAAGCTCTACTGGAACCTTCTCAGCTATGTCCTCGCTCCCCCTATTCCCTGCAGCCACCATCTGCCCCTCCATCATTTCGCCCAGCGGAGCAGATGCAGATATCTAACTGATAGTCCAAATCGTGTTCAGGGTCATTTAACATAATGATAAAACCTCAACAAACTATGCCAGCACTGTCCTCAGTCCTCACTAGCCCATCAAATAACACTAGCTAAATCTGGGGACGAGCCCTCTCTTCATCCCCCACACATGGATGCCCCTGACTTGTACATATCTCCCAGCCTTTGAGATAGGGAGTATACCAAACCACCAGCAAGAGTATCACACTGACAGCACATGACAGGGAAGGTATCTGTGCCAGCACTCAGGCCAAGGAACACCCAGGAGGTGAAATAGGACAAACGTCAACACCCTTTCAGCAAGTCCACCAGCTGTAACCCAGAGCTTGAGTCTTTTTTTATTCCATTAGAACCGCAATACAACTTTAGAGGGAACATGATTACTTGAACAAGGAAACATTTTCAAACTCCTAACATATCTCCAGAATGTCCCAATGTTTTTTCTGAAGAATCAATAAAAAAATTGCATTTATTTCTGCATTGGAAGGAGAAAGAAGAAAAACCATAACAATGGAAAAAAAATACCAGAATGTGTTTGACTGCATTACGATACAAAAATCAACATTTGCAAAGTGGGGCATTCTAATTTCACACCTGGAGCCTGGTCACACTCTAACAATATGCCTACAGTGCATCGCATAAACCCCCAAAAATGATCAGAACTCTATGAAAATCTCTGGCTTTTAGGGGAAGATCCATCACCCACCTCAACAATGGACTTATTGCCTTTGGCAAATGAATCTGCAAACACAACGAAAACAATGCAAATATACATAGACACAAGAATACGAGGATATAGCTGCAGCGCGAAAAAAGGAAACCTGACGCACAATGATAAATTAAAAGAAGAACTTAAGCCTTGTATTTAAAAAAGGAACAGCATAAGAGACAAATGAAATACAAGTTTGATATGAAATCAAACTGCACCCAACTTTACCCGAAAAATGATTATTCCCTCCCTTTCATAGGAAATAAAACATTAGAATCTGAGCCACAACCCCCTTCATATACTAATCACAATGGAAGCTGTGATCTAACAACTTCAGAAAAGCATGATATTGAACGGACACATTCCTCATCCAAACTCCAACAGCAACTACAGGATGATTTAAAAAAGTAAAAAAGTATTGGCTTTAAACAAAACTTTCCACCTGAACACAAGCAACAAGACCCCAAATAGGAAGGAAGAGAAAGCTCAACCTAAAAAAAACGAGCCAAGTGGGCCTCCTGTAACTATGTCCATCGCAAACTATGAGGATCTGCAGAGAATCCCTATTATAAAGCACTGAAAACTGAAGAAATTATGCCGGCACTGTCGTCAATCCTCACAAGTCCATCAAATAACGCTAGCTACATCTGGAGAAGAGCCCTCTCTTCATCCCCCACACATCGATAGCCCTAACTTCCGCAAGTCTCCAAGCTCTTTGAGGGAAGGAGTATCCAAAACCACCGGCAAGATTAGCCCACCGACAGCACAAGTCAGGGAAACAATCTGTGTGAACACTCACGCCCAGCAGCACCCAATAGGTAAAATGGAAGAAAAACCAACAACCTTTCAGCAAGTCCAGCAGCTGTAACCCAGAGCATGGGAGTTTTCTTATTCTATAAGAACGACAATACAATAGCGGTTATGCCTTAAGCCCATGGATAACGACTGATATCTGAACTCTTCTACACGGATTGAGCGTCGGCACAATGTTGCACGTAGAAGTACAAGAGGAGCTTTGGACTTTTAAAAAGCAAAGTATGATGTCTCCATTGGTGTGGTGATGTCTTACAATATTCTCCAGAAATCAGTCATAAAATTGTGTCAACATGTTCAATTCTTCACAATATAGTGACTCAAAAAGAATTGGAAGTTTGGATGTCTGAGTCAGAGTCTGATGAAGAGGGCAAAGAGCCATCAGCACCTCAACAAGATGATGACTCAAGGACAGCCCAGGGACGCGGACGCCTCATGAAAGGTAAGTTATAAATTAACCAAATCATTTTAGCATAATAATACAAATGCTTCGTAGTTGGTAAATCATAGTCTCGCTTTACTTTCAGATATGGTATCGTATGTAAGCAAAGTAATGTAACATTACTCTATGACACAAAATGTAAATTTTAAGGTACAAAAGGTATATGTGTGCCTTATCTATACTACTATTATAAAGAGAGAACTTGCACCTTTTGGCAAGGTAAACTCGGGAACCACAGTGCCAATCCACACACCCAATACATTGTTGTAATCCTCAGGGTGCGTAGATGGACATAGGCTGCATAAAATAAAAAATAAACGTAAATTAAAAAATTAAAGTTTAAAAACAAAGTAGTCCCCTAAAACAAGCGCCGGCCGCGACGTAGCGCTGACCGCGACCTACACCTGCGTGATGACGACAGGCGGGGAGGAGCGGTCACGAGCGGCAACGTGCTGCGAGGAGTGACGTGCGGCGATGAGTGGCGCAGCGGCTCAGGTAAGGGGAGGCGGGAGGCGGTCCGTGCAATGTCGGGGCGGGCGGGGGCCCGGGAGTGGGGGCTAAGTCCGAGCGCGGCTGAGGTAGAGCGCGGCTGAGGTAAGGCAGAGGTGGGAGGCGGGCGGGCAATGTCGGGTCGGGTTGGGTCGGGTCGGGCGGGGGTGGGGGGACCAAACAAATGCTCAAAATGCAGCCCCCAGCCCCCTTCTGCCCCCGGGCAACGCCGGGGCGGGCTGCTAGTAATAATATAAAATAAAAGGTATACCATGTGTGTTGTTACGCTAAACACACCAAAAATAAAAATGACAAATATAATGTCTCGCTTTTCCTTCATGATATCTGTGTTCAAGCATGAGGTCGTTGAATTTTTTGAAAACAAAGTAATGATTTTCTTCATCTTTGTCTTTTCATTCCAGGTGCTGAACCTCAAGCATTGACGCCTTCAAACCTCCAAAGAGTTGCACATTTTCATCACTATGAGCAGTTCCCAGAATTTGTTGGGCTTGTGTATTGGCAACATGGCGAGTGCGAGCTCCACATCGACTGAACTTGTCTTAGCCTCTCTACAGTTTCCTGGGTGGCACGCTGTGTGTCTCTTCCACACACTTCTTGCACTAAATGTGTATGCTCTGTGACTCTGTCATTTATATATTCTGCTTAGAGTGCTGTGCCCTGGCTATGAAGATTAATTGGTCCGTGAGATTTCACAAGTCCCGCGGCTTCTGACACATCACTTCCATGAGCCTGGATATCTGTTAGAAAATGGAATCATGATTAATAAACTTGTTGTACTCAAGCTAATGTGTTAATGTGGTTTCACTACATCTACCATGATACACTATGAACAATCACTGCTTTTTTAATGTACTCTATTATGTGGATTCCATTCCCTATTTATATATACACAAGAATTAAAAAGGTTGTATAATGTATGTGTTTTGACACTGCCTTACCACATATATGTTTGTATGCAACAATGCTATCTTATACTTCCCTAGAGAGGCTCCTTGAATGTCAGGTGCATCAGGTTTACTGATCCATTGACGGATTCTGATCTCAGAGTAGTTTTTACAAGTTCGTCTATCACTGTTGCTTTGGGAAGTGGCAGACCTCCTCCAGTAGCTCTAGCCTCGATTAGACAGTATGCAACCTTCTCGTTTGTCCATGATCTGAGATCTTGCCATCGTTTTCTGATTTCCTTCAATGAATCTTCACATCACACCAACAGAATTGATTTTTTCTGTATTGCTTTCCATATTTAATTCTTTTGTGATAAAGGCTCTGTGAGGGATGATTTCCCAAAAGGTTTGTCCTGGTGCCCAGCGCACTGCTCTGTCAATATTTCCAGTTCTTGTCTTGAATATTTTATTTTGCGTTTCCAGGCCTCAGCCTCCTTCTCTGTGTCCTTTCTTGACATTCGATATCTTTATCGGTGGATGCCACACACACAGGTCGATGTTGTTTGGATCCTGTCCACAATCTCCAGCATGCACACTCTGCTGTTTCCAATTGAGCAGCACTTTTCAGTTGTGAGGTCATCAGGCTATGATACAATACGACGGCCACTAATTCTGACAGAACTCACAATTATTGAAGTTGAAGAATGAGATTACCTTAGTAGCGCACCAAACAAACACTGATTCTCAAATTATTGATGTAACTACTACTGTGCATTCTAAATAGCGATTTCCTAATTGCGAGGTGCTATTTGTTGCAATTAGGAAATCACACTCCAGTGCAGCAAATCTACTGGGCCTCTACACTCCCTGCTCCATTATATACTAGTGACTAGGCACTTATAGGTAGTTTGAATCCCCCTTACCTTATTATATCCTAGGGACTTGCAGGGTCTCTCATTGCCAATTATAATTATACGGAATTATAACATACTTTCAATCCAAACAGAGGCCCTGGGTCTGGTTAGCAGAGCCCATGGAGCTGTCAAAGTCACAAAACCAGCACCTAGTAGGCAAAATGGGGGCTAAAAGTGGGGGGGACGCTGCAAACAGGCCCTGATGTCTCACAGTGCACAATTACTATGTATTTGCCTCTTTTACTGCATCTGTAATACAGCGTGGATGCAATGCCAGAAGGTTGCCTCATTTCCCTGGTCCTTTACTTGAACCGGACGCCACACTGGCAAACTGCTGGAGCAATTGCACTCTAAATTTGTATATACAACAACCAACTTCAATACTCATCAAACTAAGAAGTATAAATGATGACAACATGTGTACTGAGCCCTGAAGAAGTTCTTGGCGGACGAAATACATTGGCTACTGTTCGATTGAGGTGATTGTAAGGAAAATGGAGATGAATAAAGATTTACTGAAAGAAGAAATTATCTTCACATCTGTTTATTGAGACTAGATGATGACATTGCTTGAAGTTACAAATTGTGTACAATAAACTCAAGTTTCACTATACACATTTAACAACTTTAGAATTGAGTGCTGAACCACTATCTTGTGTGCCGGGGCAGAGATGTTGGGGCCGATTCACAGAACTAACTTAAGACAAAATCCTAAACGTACTACTTTGGTATTCACAGAAGGCATTTAGTAGTAGTAAAGTTAGGATTTTGTCTTAAGTTTGACTTAAGACAAACTTAAGACAGACTTTAAGACAGCCTTAAGACAGACTTAAGACAAACTGAAGACAAAATCCTAGCTTAAGTCTGTCTTAAGTCTGTCTTAAGTTTGTCTTAAGTCAAAATTAAGACAAAATCCTAACTTTACTACTACTAAATACCTTCTGTGAATACCAAAAGTAGTAAGTTTATGATTTTGTCTTCAGTTAGTTCTGTGAATCGGGCCCGTTGTGACTACTGCTGAAGACCTTAATGTCTGCAAGTACAGGATACTTGGTGGTAGACTGGGAAAATATTAAAATTAGAAGCTGGCTCCCTAGCTGCTCTTCCAGAGAGGGGGTAAAACCTTGGAAATTCTGTGTGGGTACCCTCCCTGCTTCACCCATGGTGCAGGAGCATGGGCTTGCCAGAAGCTGGCTGGGAGCTGCAGACAGTGTTCATCATTATCCTCTCGGTGGAATAAATAATGTCTCGTAACCATCCTGCTTCCACATGACTGCAGGGGTTTGCCATGGTCAATAAGACAAGAATTAGGGGCAGTTACCACTTCCCTGCCACAGGGACTGCTCCTGTTTGCCTCATGGCCATTATCAAATTCATATCCCTGCATGTGCAAAGTTATGTTAGTGAAGTTGTGTTATGTCATGTTGTTATGCTGTGCTGTGTTATATTATATTGTGTTGTGCTATGTTATGCTGTGCCATAAGCAGAAGAATGTCATGTTGTTGTGTTATGTTGTGTTGTGTTAGGTTGTGTTGTGGTATCCCATGTTATGTTAGTTATGTTATGTGTACAGCACACAAGTAACCATGGAGGGTATTCTGCCACTAAAGCTGGAGTTATATGGGCCGAGCCAGGCTCGGGGCTAAGAGAAGAGGCAGGGTTTCCGCTTCTTGGGGAATTCAAGATCTGACGTACAAGGGCAGATCGTCCCAGGCTTGATCAGCGAGATGGGATGATCTGGTCCTGTGTCTGAAGGAGGAGGTGGGCACGTAGGAGTCTGGCTGAACAGAGATGTCTGGCAGGTTTGTGCAAGTAGATGATGTTGTTGAGGTACATAAGGCTGATGCTTATTTGCAGATAGGCAGTCAGTAGAGCTCTTTGAGGTGTAACGTAATATACATGCAGGATGGTGGGTTGAGGATGAGACTGCTGGCTGAGTTTTAAAGGTCTTTGAGGTGTAACGTGCTATGCATACAGGCTGGTAGGTTGAGGATGAGGCTGCTGGCTGAGTTTTGTAAGGTCTGTGAGGTATAACGTGTTATGCATGAGGCTGGTCGGTTGAGGATGAGGCTGGTGGCTGAGTTTTGTAAGGTATGGGAGGTGTAACGTGCTATGCAAGCAGGCTGGTACGTTAAGGACTAGGCTGGTGGTTGAGTTTTGTAAGGTCTGTGAGGTGTAATGTGCTAAGCATGCAGGCTGGTGGGTTGAGGATGAGGCTGGTGGCTGAGTTTTGAAAGGTCTGTGAGGTGTAACGTGCTATGCATACAGGCTTGTAGGTTGAGGACGAGACTGGTGGCTGAGTTTTGTTAGGTCTTTGAGGTGTAACGTGCTATGCATGTAGGCTGGTGTGTTGAGGACGAGGTTGCTGAGTTTTGTAAGGTCTGTGAGGTGTAACGTGCTATGCATGCAAACTGGTAGGTGGAGAACGAGGCGTGCCGATGAGTTTCCTAAGGTCTGTAAAGTGTACCGTGCAAAGCATGCAGGCTGGTGGGTTGAGGATGAGACTGGTGGCTGAGATTTGTAAGGTCTGTGAGGTGTAAAGTGATATGCATGCAGGCTGGAAGGTTGAGAACGAAGCGTGACGCTTAGTTTTGTAAGGTCTGTGAGTTGTAACGTGATATGAGGATGAGGCTGGTGGCTGAGTTTTGTTAGGTCTGTGGGGTATAACGTGCTATGTGTACAGGCTGGTAGGATGAGGATGAGGCTGGTGGCTGAGTTTCATAAGGTCTGTGCAGTGTAACGTGCTATGCATGCAGGATGGTGGTTTGAGGATGAGACTGGTGGCTGGTCTTTGTAAGGTCTGTGAGGTGTAACGTGCTATGCATGCAGGCTGGTAGGTTGAGGATGAGGCTGGTGGCTGGTCTTTGTAAGGTGTAATGGTGTAACGTGCAATGCATGCAGGCTGGTAGGTTGAGGAGGAAGCTGGTGGCTGAGTTTCATAAGGTCTGTGAGGTGTAACGTGCTATGCATTCAGGCTGGTACATTGAGGATGAGGCTGGTGGCTGAGTTTCGTAAGGTCTGTGAGGTGTAACATGCTATGCATGCAGGCTGGTGGGTTGAGGATGAGACTGGTGGCTGGTCTTTGTAAGGTCTGTGAGGTGTAACGTGCTATGCATGCAGACTGGTAGGTTGAGGAAGAGGCTGATGGCTGAGTTCTGTAAGGTCAGTGAGCTGTAACGTCCTATGCATTCAGGCTGGTGGCTGAGTTTCGTAAGGTCTGTGAGGTGTAACGTGCTATGCATGCAGGCTGGTGGGTTGAGAATGAGACTGGTGGCTGGTCTTTGTAAGGTCTGTGAGGTGTAGCGTGCTATGCATGCATGTTGGTGGGTTGAGCATGAGGCTGGTGGCTAAGTTTTGTAAGGTCTGCGAGGTGTAACGTGCTATGCATCCAGGCTGGTGGGTTGAGGATGATACTGGTGGCTGAGTTTTGTAAGGTCTGTGAGGCGTAACGTGCTATGCATGCAGGCTGGTAGGTTGAGGATGAGAATGGTGGCTGAGTTTTAAAGGTCTGTGAGGTGTAACGTGCTATGTATGCAGGCTGGTAGGTTGAGGATGAGGCTGGTGGCTGAGTTTTGTAAGGTCTGTGAGGTGTAACGTCCTATGCATGCAGGCTTGTAGGTTGAGGATGAGACTGGTGGCTGAGTTTTGTATGGTCTGTGAGACGTAACGTGCTATGCATGCAGGCTGGTAGGTTGAGGATGAGGCTGGTGGCTGAGTTTGTAAGGTCTGTGAGGTGTAACGTGCTATGCATGCAGGCTGGTGGGTTGAGGATGAGACTGGTGGCTGGTCTTTGTAAGGTCTGTGAGGTGTAACGTGCTATGCATGCAGACTGGTAGATTGAGGATGAGATTGGTGGCTGGTTTTTGTAAGGTCTGTGAGGTGTAACGTGCTATGCATGCAGGCTGGTGGGTTGAGGATGAGGCTGGTGGCTGAGTTTTTTACAGTCTATGAGGTGTAACGTACTGTGCATGCAGGCTGGTGGGTTGAGGATGAGGCTGGTGGCTGAGATTTGTAAGGTTTGTGAGGTGTAACATGCTATGCATGCCGGCTGATGGGTTGAGGATGAGACTGGTGGCTGAGATTTGTACGGTCTGTGAGGTATAACGTGCTATGCAAGCAGGCTGGTAGGTTAAGTATGAGGCTGGTGGCTGAGTTTTATAAGGTCTGTGAGGCGTAACGTGCTATGCATGCAGGCTGGTGGGTTGAGGATGCGACTGCTGGCTGAGTGTTGTAAGGTCTGTGAGGTGTAACGTGCTATGCATGCAGGCTGGTAGGTTGAGGATGAGGCTGGTGGCTGACATTTGTAAGGTCTGTGAGGTGTAACGTGCTATGCATGCAGGCTTGTAGGTGGAGAACGAGGCGTGCCACTGAGTTTTTTAAGGTCTGTGAGGTGTAACGTGCTATGCATACAGGCTGGTAGGTTGAGGATAAGGCTGGTGGCTGAGTTTTGTACGGTATGTGAGGTGTAACGTGCTACGCATGCAGGCTGGTGGGTTGGGGATGAGGCTGGTGGCTGAGTTTTGCAAGGTCTGTGAGGTGTAACGTGCTATGCATTCAGGCTGGTACATTGAGGATGAGGCTGGTGGATGAATTATGTAAGGTCTGTGAGATGATTGCTATCGCGCTGCTTTAATATTAATTTCTACTCTCCCCTGAGGCGGAAGCCAGGGGCTCTCTCAGCGATCTTGCTGCTTTCATTTTAATCGTTTTTTTTACATTGTGATTTGTATTTTAAAAACGTTGTTGTCCCCAAGTAGATTACTTACTTGGTAGGACTTTTAGTCACTATCAGCATTTCTTGTCAGGAAATTGCTTGTTGAGCCCTGCACAGCCGAGTAGGAGCTGGAGCAGTGAGAATAAAGGTAGGACTTAACGTCACTGACAGCCGCCATATCGAGTGAGGTCAGGGAACTACACTCTAGCTGCAGGACGCCTCCCACTCCCCCCACAGTATTTAAACACTGCCAGGTGGAATAGCGCGTTGATTGCTATCGCGCTGTTTTAATATTAATTTCTACTCTCCCCTGAGGCGGAAGCCGGGGGCACTCTCAGCGATCTTGCTGCTTTCATTTTTTTTTTTTTTGTAAAATTTTTATTTTGATTTGCAAAAAAAAAGAATAAACAGACAAACATCGGGCTGCGGAGGAACCGCACATTACTCCAGAACAGGGCAAATCATTGTGCATGCATCAGCAGTGACCCAGACTATATTACAAGCATATCCAGGCCAGGAGCGAGACCACATAGTAATTAGGACCACAGTACCAGTGGCCTACAAGCCTAGCAGTAGGCCAGGCCATCCAGGATAACCAGAGCTGCAATAAGCTGGGCCCCAAACCTCCAGGTTCCATACAAGCGGTGCAAATAAGCAGCCCGCGGACCCTCCACAGCCCATAAACCATGACAACCAACTGCCCCATCCCACCCCCACCCTCCCCCCTGGTAGTGACGCCATTCACTCATCATTCATTCCACATCCATATTACACTTGAAAGAGGTGCATCGATCTCAATGAAGCCGGACATACCGCCGAGGGTAACCCCTTAGAGAGAAAGTCCACCAGGGGACCCCACTGATATCGGAAGTTCTTATACTGGCCAAGGAAGATGTCCGCCACTCTTTCCAAACTGAGCAACCTCCAAAGTCGTGCATGCCATAGTGACACTGCCGGGGCATCCTTCTTTTTCCAGGCCGCAGCCAGCGTGAGTTTCGCAGCACCTAGGCATAGCCACAAAATCTTCTTATCGGCCCTGGTCTGATAGACAAGGCCAGGGTCACGCAGCCCCAGCAGAACACAAGCCATAGACTCATCAATGGGATAAGTCAGCACTTCCTTTATATGTGAGAGGATTTCCTCCCAGTACGGACGGATCACCGGGCAGTCCCACCAGATGTGGCGGAAGTCCCCCAAAAGCCCGCAGCCCCTCCAGCACTTATCCGAGGTCGCCGGGAAAATGCGGTGAAGCCTAGTCGGGCACATATACCATTGCATGACCGTCTTGAGGTGGGCTTCCCTCAGGTGCAAGGAATGGTTAAAGGTCGTCAGGTCTCGCCAAAGCGCCGACCATTCCACATCCGAGATATCGCGCCCCAGCATTTCTTCCCATTGCCCCATATAACGAGGTCGGGGAGCTACCGTCGATTTGAGCAACAACCGGTATATGAAGGAAATGGCCCCCTTCATGGCGGATGTGCGTAATATAAAGGTTTCAAAAGGAGTCGGCGGTCTCGTAGCCGCCTCCATCACCCCAGGTGACGTGGCCCAGTGAAGCAGCTGAACATGCCGGAATCGTTCAGTCTGGGGGACCCCATAATCTCTCACACAGTTAGCGAAAGTTAGGGTGTCCAGGCCGTGGAACAAATGGGTCAACGCCCGACACCCCCCCTCCCTCCACACCGCAAACGGCCCTTCATGAAGCGCCGGAGGGAAGGCCGGGTTGTAATGCAAGGGCGTAAAGGGCGAAGGGAACGTGGTCCAACGGTCGTCCGCCGCTAGCGAGTCCCACACCTTCAACACTGTGCTCGTAGGAGTGCATATATATGCGTTGAGAGGTCGGTCCTTCTTCGGTTTCCAGGCTAAGTCCCAGATCGACCTGCCGGCAACGCATCGGTCCATATGGAGCCAATGTTTCTCGGAGGTCTGTTGCGACCACTCCACCAACACTCGCAGTTGCGCCGCTTTGTAATATAACTGCAGGTCAGGGAGCCCGACTCCACCCTCAGGTCTCGGCCGACGGAGAACCGCATAGGAGACCCGTGCCTGACCCCCTTGCCAAATGAAGCGCAATACTTGAGTCTTGAGCCGTCGAAAGAAATCGCTGTCTATGGGGATAGGCAATGCCTGGAACAAATATAAGAATTTAGGGAGGAGAACCATTTTCACGGCATGAATTCTGCCCAGCCATGACAGAAATTTCGGTTTCCACCTGTCCAATTCCGTCCGGGTCTTCGCCAACAAAGATGGGAAATTGGCCTGGAACAGCCCGCCCACTGTCGGAGTCAGATGGACCCCTAGGTAGACGATCGAACCAGTGGCCCAGGCCAGCGGAGTCAGCGGCCGTACCCGGTCCCTCTCGGCCTCCGAAAGGTTAAGATTCAGGATGTAGGACTTGCTATAGTTGACCTTAAAACCGGCCACGGCCTCAAACTCCAGTAAGACCTCCCTGATGAACTGCAGCGAGGTTTCCGGATCAGTAATAGAGAACAAGATGTCGTCTGCAAAGAGCGAAATCTTGTGCTGTTCCCCCGCGAACGGCAGACCTCTGATCCCGACGTGCTCCCGCACCGCTACCGCCAGCGGCTCGATGCTCAGCGCGAACAGCAGGGGGGACAGCGGACAACCCTGTCTAGTACCCCGAGCGTGAGTAAAGAACGCCGACGTATGACCATTCACCGCCACCCGGGACCGGGGGCAGCAGAAATTAGCCTTCACCATAGTGATGAAAGCCTCCGAGAAACCAAAGGCAGTCATGGTATTAAACAGAAACCCCCAGTCCACCCTATCGAAGGCCTTCTCGGCATCCAGGCCCACTAGGACCGCCGGAATACGAAATCTTTCTGCCTTTTCTATTAGATGCACCACCCGACGAGTGTTATCATGCGTCTGGCGCCCCTTGATGAAGCCAGACTGGTCTGGATGGATTAGCGCCGGCATAAGGTCTTGTAGCCTACGCGCCAGGATCGCCGAGTATAGTTTGGCGTCCAAATTAAGAAGCGCTATCGGGCGAAAGGAGGCGCATTGCGCTGGATCCTTCCCCGGCTTCGGCAAGACCGTAATCATCGCCTCCGCCAAGGAGCCAGCAGAGGAACCGGAGGAGGCCATGTCATTAAAAAGGGTGACTAAGAAGTCGCAGATCTCGGAAGCGTAGGATTTATAAAACACAGCGGTGTAACCGTCTGGGCCAGGTGCTTTGTGAAGCTTCAAGTTCGCAATAGCATCTAACACCTCCTCCCTGGTGATCGGGGCCCCTAAAAGCTCGTTCCATTCCCTGGACACCTGCGGAAGGTGCATACGCCCCAGGTACTCCCTCTGGGCAGCTGCTCCCAGCCTTTCCCCCCCGTATAGATCCGAGTAAAAGCGTCCGAAAATGGCCGCCTTTGTTTCGTCCCGGTGCTGCAACTGACCCACAGAGTCGCGGATCCCCCCAATGTACTCACGTTCCCGCCTGTCGCGAAGCTGTCGGGCCAGGTGCCTCCCCACCTTGTTACCACAAGAGTAGGACTGTCGGCCCAATCTCAGTAGCGTGAACTCCGCCCTGTTATTGTAGTGCGCCCTCAACTTCCCCCGTACCGCCGTGAGAGGCCGGAGGGTCACCCTCGAGGGGTTAAGTTTATGCGCCCGCTCGAGAGATGCCAGTTCAGCCTCCAGTGCCTCCCGATCCTTGCGGCGCAACCTGTTGAGGTGTGCGTTAAGGCTCAAGCACGTGCCCCTAACGGACGCCTTAAAGGCATCCCACGTGTTGGATACAGAGGTATCGGATGGCGGATTGAGGGTAAAGAACTCCCTAATGGCCACCCGCAGCGCCTTGTTAGACTCCTCGTCCCGAAGTACCGAAGCTGGGAAATACCATTTCCGTTGCCCGGTATCTGCCGACGACCAGCGCAGCGTAAGCACTAGCATGCTGTGGTCCGAGACCGAGATGGGCAGGATGGTGGAGTCAAGAACATCTCCTCTAAGAGCCTGGCTGAGGAATACATGATCCAATCGTGAATATGAGTGGTGTACATGAGAGAGAAATGTGTAATCTCTGGACGTTGGATGCATAAACCGCCACCCATCAACCAACCCCATTTCCGTAATCTTTTGCCGTGACAGCTCAGAGAACACACCAGTATCCGCCCTGCGAGCGCCTGAACAATCCAGCGCCCTGTCCCACACCAAATTACAGTCCCCCATGAGGAACAACCGCCCTTCCACAAAATCACTCACTTTATGCAGCAGGTCTTGCAAGAACTTATTCTGGCCAGTGTTAGGAACATACGTCACAACAAAAGTACAAAGCCTCCCCTGCACCAGCCCTTTCACCATCAACCAACGGCCCTCCCTATCCGTGCGTACCGCCACCGGTTGAAAAAGTAGCGAAGTATGGAAGAGGAGGGCCACCCCCTTATGCTTTGTGGACGCAGAGGATCTGTATATTAGGGGATATGCCTTATGCTTAAGACGCAGCTCATCTTTGCGTGCAAGGTGAGTCTCCTGAAGTCCCACTATGTCCAACTGGTGGTCAGTTATATACTTCCACACCTTTTGCCTCTTCTGCGGGGAGTTCAGCCCCTTAACATTCCAGGTCCCTAAGCTAACAGGCATCGTGAGACACCAAACTAGACTCCTCTATGACTCTGGAACCCGCCCACCACCCCCGCCAGAAGGAACCCTGGTCACAGCACATAAGAAAAGCATACTCCCGCCAACCCTCCTCCCCACATTCCCAACCTCGAACCCCACACCAAATCACCCCGCAACTCTCAAACCAACGGCGCCTCCCATCCACCCTCTCACCACCACATGATACAAGCCACAACACGTCCGCGTCACCACCAGAACCCCCCCACATCCCCAACCCCAACACCCCAAACAGCCCCCCCAAGACCCTCCCCCCCCCGGAAACCCCCACACACCCCATCCAAAGTCCACAAAAGTCCTCCCAGGGCTGGCGAGGAGACAGCAGCCGAAGTCCCCTGTAGGCCGAAGGAAAGGGAAACAGTGAAAGTGGAAACAAAACAGAAACAGAGAAGAAAATACTCATCAGTCCCAGTGGTCCACAGGTCACGAAGTTACGACCACGTCTGGGACCGGTCGGGAAGACCATCTCGGTTCCTCCCAAGGTCACGGTCTGGGGAGTCTTCTTCGAAAGTACATCCATTCACCCAGACCGGGGGGGTCCATGCCCCTCCAGCGCCGATCCGTAGTGTCAAGTCACCGTCACGCCGCTCCAGAGCTGGCCTGTGACGCCGGCACCGTCGCTGAAACCACTGATGCCACTGCACTTCCCCTCTCCTGCTGGCTGGCATCGCGGTCCGGGCGCCCCCTCGCCGGAGAGGACCCTACTCTATGCCACGAGGAGGACCGACGTCGCCTCCGAGATGGGGATGCATTCGACCCCTGGGACGGGGCAACCTCCTCCAAACCCAAGAGCTCCTTTGCCTCCCGAAGGGAGCGCATCTGCATCAGCCGATTCTGCCACCTGAAGATGATCCTGAACGGGTGCCCCCAAGAGTAGGCGATGTTGCGTTCCCGCAAAAAGGAAGTCACCGGCCGAAAATCCCTCCTCTTCTGAAGTGTAGACGCTGCAAGGTCCTGGAAAAGCTGAGGATGATGGCCCCTAAAGTGCAGCGAATCGATGGCCCTAGCCTTCCGGAGGATGCGCTCCTTCAATTGAAAGTCATGTACACAGACAAGGATGTCAGGGGGCGGCCCCCCCCCTCTCCTGGGCAAACCAACGCGATGAACTCTATCCATCTGGATATTCTTCACATCGTCCTCATCCAGAATCTGCAGCAACAGCTCCTGCACATAGCCTCGCAGGTCTCCCGACTCACCATCCCACGGTACCGCTTTAATGCGAATGTTATTCCGCCGGGAGCGGTTCTCAAGATCTTCCATGTGTGCCTGCAGGTCCAAGTTCTGCTCCGTGAGGCGAATGACATCTTGCTGGAGTAAATGGACATCATTGGCCGTGCTCAAATCATGGTCCTCAAGAGTCGCCACCCTTTCTCCAATCCCATCAACATCTCGCCGTACTTCCCGGAGATCAGAGGCCAGTTGCGCCCGCAGCTCAGAGATGTCCTCCTTAATGGAAGCAAAAAGTTCGGTCATAAAAGCCTTAGTGGCCGGGGCCTCGTCATCGGACATCCCGGCCGACCCACCTGCTCCGGGGGATGCCGGCTGCTGCGACGATCTAGCTGCGCCGTCCTTCAGCACGCGTCCCTTGCGGGCCTGGTTAGCCATAATGAATGCCGGGCGCCTTGCACCAGAGCAAACGCTCCACTGATCACCACCAGAACCAAGCAGCACCCAGATCCGGGCCTGCAGACGCAGCAGTTGGCCCCGGCGGGCAGTCCCACTCAGTGTCCGCCACACAGCTCCTGGCCAGAGGCTCCCAGCGAATCCCCGGCGCCCAGACACCAGGAAGTAGGGGTGCGCAAAGCCCAGTGGTCAAGAGGCCCCCAGTCAGCTACGAAAGCCCTAGAGAGGCGGTACACGAAGGCAATCCAGACAGCAAAAGTCCATGAGCGAGCGCCATGCACTCAAACAGCCGACTGAGCCAGGCAAAATGGCGGCGCCACGCTCCTCGACCAGAGCACCTCCGGGCCTCCAGGTATGCACCCCCAACAGCACCCCTAGTCCGCACCAGCTCGCAGCGTAGGACCGGAGCCTCCCCTGGAAGTCCTGGCACAGGCAATGGAGTCCAGCAGCTCTTGACCTGGCAAATGCGGCCTCTGGGAAGCGCCCGGGGCCTCTACCACACCTCCTGGCCGGTGCTCCCGGGCCCCCACACTTCTCGCCAGTCAGGACCTTCCGCCGCGCGGGTACACCCCCACAGCCAAGCGGCGCCGTGTCAGTCCATAGAAGGCCTCCAGGGCATGCACCACCCCAGGGGCAGTCACTAGGTCGCCGCCACACCAGGAGCCGGCAGCTCCCCCGACATGTCCCTCGATGGGCCCCTTCGGCCGGCCGGGCTCCCTCCGCACCTCCCCCGTCCAGAGCGGGGGGTCACTCACCAGGACTAGGTTTCCTGGGGTCCTCGCGGAGCCCGGTCCTCGCTGCTCCACAGGTGCACCTCCGGACCCCGGCGGGCTCAGCGGCGCCTCCCCACACCGAGGCCTCCGGGACCTCTCTGCTCTCCAGGTCGCCACTCGCCGGCACCCTCAGGCCCCACCGGAGATCGCAGCTGCCCCTCGCCGCCTCCGCCGACAGCCCGCAGCCCAGGCGGTCCGATGTCAGATGACCCAGGGCGGGGCGGGGCGCAAAATGGACCTCCTCCGTCGCGGTAGGCCCCGCGACTCGCCGGGCCGGCCTCCGCAAATCGAGACCGGGGATCCACAGGCCGCAGAGCTCCGCCGGTCCCGCAGCCTCCCTGAGCGATCTCTCTCCTCGCCGACGGCACCGCGCTCCACCGCAGTGTACCGGCGACCCCCGCCACCGATTAGGGGCCGAGCTGGGCACCAGGTGCCGCGCTATTAGCTGCTTTGCCGGATCGGCGCCGGAGAGACAGGGAAAAAGCGTCCTACTCCGACGCCATCTTGGCCACTGCTGCTTTCATTTTAATCGTTTTTTTTACATTGTGATTTGTATTTTAAAAACGTTGTTGTCCCCAAGTAGATTACTTACTTGGTAGGACTTTTAGTCACTATCAGCATTTCTTGTCAGGAAATTGCTTGTTGAGCCCTGCACAGCCGAGTAGGAGCTGGAGCAGTGAGAATAAAGGTAGGACTTAACGTCACTGACAGCCGCCATATTGAGTGAGGTAAGGGACCTACACTCTAGCTGCAGGACGCCTCCCACTCCCCCAAACGGTCCATAAATTGATGATGTCATCTCGTCCACGCAGCGGGTGGGCGCAGCGGGCGCGCCGGCGGCGCGCCAAAGGCGCGCCAAAGGCGAGCCCGTCTGCGCCCGTCCGCGACTGGACGGGACCAGGGGCCATGACCCCTGTCCATTTACCTGGTCATCACATAAAATATAATTCTAACGACCTGCCTTGAGACCCTCGGTAAAAAAAGGATGTGATCATGTACATCACCCTTTAAATCTTCCTTTCCAGTGCCGACACTGCAATCTTTTCCCAAGAGGTACTATGACAACTGAGTTTCAGAAACTTTTTAAAATGTTTCTTTTAAATTGCAGATCGCTGCCTAAGCATCAAACTGAAATCTCCTTATTGCTCGAAGAGCTTAATCCGGATGTAGTCTTCTTTACGGAGACGTGGTTAACCGCATCGTCTGTACCTGACCTTGTTCAAGCTTTACCACAGGGATATCAGATAGCCAGAACTGATCGTACGTCAGGAAAGGGAGGAGGATTAGCCATAGTGTTTAAAGACAGTTACACCTGCCGATGTAATTCCACTTCCATATTGGATTGTGAAAGTATGTCGTTTAGTTTGGAACTATCACCTAACACAAATTTTGCTGGCGTTTTAGCCTACCGCCCTCCTGGCTCGGTCAGACAGTTTCTAGATTCGGCGCCTTCAACAATTGCAGATTTGGCCATTACATCGGCTAATTTTACGCTGTTGGGCGATTTAAACATGCATTTCGAAGATACTGCTGACCATGCTGCCCAAGAATTAATTGCCGGCCTATCTGCACTACAGCTGACTCAACTTGTCCCCTATCCCACACATATGAAAGGACATCTACTGGACCCGGTATTTAGTAATTGTCCAGGTCTAGTGATAGAGCCTTCTATTACCCTCCCGTGGACAGATCACCAACTTATCCCGCTAACTTGGTGTATCCCTAAACTGCCCGCTCTTTCAACAGGATCACGGGAGGCTCGAGACTGGCCTAAATTATCAACTGATGAGTGGGTTCGTGAACTTCAAGCCACAATCCCTCTGATCAATACAGATCCCACAGTAGCTAATGATATTTTCAATAGTTGGATAACGCAGTCACTTGACACTATTCTCCCAGCAAAAAAATCGCGGACTAAATGATCCAGAACATCAGCCCCCTGGTACACTATGGAACTTAGGGAGATCAAACGCAAGTGCAAGAGGCTGGAGAGAAAATGGCGTTGGACTACACAGATCTGGACAAAGCCACTTATAAGAAATCCATTGGGGACTACAAGCTAGCGATTAAGAAAGCTCAATCCCAGCACTACACACAACGGATTAAGGACGCTAGGTCCAATTCGAAGGAAATATATAGGATAATAAAAAGTCTCACTGTCCTTCCCCAGCCTCCCGTAAACAGCGACGACTTACAAGTCCGCTGTAATGAGATGGCAGATTATTTTTTTAATAAAATAGACTGTATTTACTCTTCCTTTCCAGCCATTCAATCAAAGAATTTAATAGCTGTCCCTAGCCACCCCAAATATGATGTGATAGATAATAAATCACCAGTGCTGGAGAACTTTCCTCTGGTACAGTTGGACCTATTGTCCACTCTTATGACCCAGGTAAAATCGGGTTCCCCCGGCGACCCGGCCCCACCTCGCTTCTTAAGAACTGTTAGTGAGACTATCCTTCCGGTTATGCTGAAGGTACTCAATGCCTCAATTTCCACCATTATAGTCCCCTCTAAGTGGAAAGAAGCTAGGGTGAAAGCACTTGTTAAGAAGCCTAATATGGGCACCAACAACTTCAGTAACTATCGCCCAATCTCTTTGCTCCCCTGGGCCAGTAAGTTACTGGAAAAATATATCAACAGCCTTCTGACCACTTTCTTGGAGGATAACAATCTCCTTGATCCCTCGCAGACTGGCTTTCGCCCCAAGCATGGGACGGAGTCGGCTCTGTTGGCGGTCTTGGAGGAAACAAGAGGCATCTTGGATCGGGGAGGATCGGTGGCAGTCATCCTCCTCGATCTAAGTGCCGCCTTTGATACTGTAAGTCATACAATCTTGTTGCAGCGCCTCCGGGAGATTGGGATACAAGGAGGAGCGCTGGAATGGATCCGTTCATTTCTATCCAGCAGAAAATTCCAGGTCTTTGAGGAAGCAACTATCTCTACTAGTAGGCCCTTGGACTGTGGAGTCCCACAGGGATCTTCATTAAGCCCAACGTTATTTAACGTATACATGAGACCGCTGGCTGGGGTCGTCCGTCCGTATGGCATTAAGATCGTGACCTACGCGGACGACACCCAGCTGGTGGTTTCTCTTACGCGGGCCGGAGACCCTGTGGGCACGGCAGACCTGATGGGATGCCTGAGCGAGGTCAACAGGTGGATGACCCTGTCTTGTCTCAAACTTAATGGGGACAAGACAGAGGTCATGATGTTGGGACATCTAGCTCCACCTACAATTGACCAGATCTGGCCAGCCTGCCTAGGCACCCCCCCCCCCAGTCCCCAAGGATGTTATCAAGAGCCTGGGTGTCTGGCTGGACAAGTCTCTGACATTCGACCACCAGGCTGTCGTGCTATCTGCAACATGTTTTGGCCTCATTAGAACGTTGAATAAGATCCTTCCGTTGTTACCCTTTGAGGCAAGACAAATTGTGGTCCAAGGACTAATCCTCTCGAGGTTGGATTTTGGAAATGCGCTCTATCTTGGAGCTCCAGATTCTACATTAAAAAAGCTACAAGTAATTCAAAACTGTGCGGCTCGGACATTGCTTCAAATCCCTCGGAGGACCTCTGTAAAAGCTGGACTGACAAGACTACACTGGCTTCCGGTGAAGGACAGGATCAGTTTCAAATCTCTCTGTCTTGCCCACCAATCTTTTTGGGAAACCGGCCCATTAATCAGTCGCCCTTTAATTACTCCCTACTTACCCAGCAGACAGCTAAGGTCCACTAACGCTCTACTTGCTGCTGTGCCAAAGATCAAACGGTCCAGATCAGGTGGTCGGTCCTTTTCTCTAAATGCAGCCAAGTTGCGGAACAGCTTGCCTTTTTATTTAAGGTCCAACTCTGACCTTACCTCTTTCAGGAAGCAACTGAAGACTTTTTTGTTCAATAAATAGTGTGTTTTTTTTCTTTCTGAACTTAAGTTCCACTAAGATTATTTGTTAGCAATTAGCGCTAGGACGCCCCCGGGCAACTATCTGCGCTTTAGAAAACCCATTTTCATTTAATTTCATTTCAGATGTAACGTGCTATGCATGCATGCAGGCTGGTGGGTTGATTATGAGGCTTGTGGCTAAGTTTTGTACGGTCTGCGAGGTGTACGGTGCTGTGCAGGCAGGCTTGTAGGTTGAGGATGAGACTGGTGGCTGAGTTTTGTATGGTCTGCGAGACGTAACGTGCTATGCATGCAGGCTGGTAGGTTGAGGATGAGGCCGGTGGCTGAGTTTGTAAGGTCTGTGAGGTGTAATGTGCTATACATTAACCCTGGGCGAAGCACTACGCTACTCTCGCGTAATTGGTGAAGTTTCTGCTACTTCGCACTATGCGAACTGCACGTAGCACAGTGCAAACACTCGTAGCATAGTGCAGCTGTCATTTTTTTGCTTGCTCGCAGTCCTTAACGTCTAGTTGGAGACCGCGAGCAAGCAAAATGACATTCCGGTGAGACTTTTTCCTTGATCGCAATCAGCAACATCAATTTGCCGATCGCGAGCGTGGAAAATAAACCTCCCAGCGAGATTCTCAATGCGGGAAGGTCAGGTTTCTCATTGCGAGCAGTAGCGTATGCTCGCGACCGCTCGCGATGAGAAACTATCAGTCCGCATTGAGAAAGCTGCCGCTCGAATAAAAATCTACTTGAGCGGCAGAAAACTACAGCTCGCACTGTGCATGATGCCATTTTCAATGATTGCACAGTGCTGGATGCTTGTCCGCACTGTGCAATCATTGAAAACGGCATCTTGCACAGTGCGAACAGGGTTTTAAGCAGTTCACGTAGTGCTATGCGTAGCTGGCGTAGTGCGAAGTGCACTTCGCATAGTTACGCATAGCGCTACTTCGTGAACTACGCCCATGGTTACTATGCATGCAGGCTGTTGGGTTGAGGATGAAACTGGTGGATGAGTTTTGTAAGGTCTGTTGAGGTGTAACGTGCTATACATGCAGGCTGGTAGGTTGAGAATGAGACTGGTGGCTGAGTTTTGTAAGGTCAGTGAGGTGTAACGTGCTATGCATGCAGTCTGGTGGGTTGAGGATGATGCTGGTGGCTGAATTTTGTACGGTCTGTGAGGTGTAACGTGCTATGCATGCAGGCTGGTGGGTTGAGGATGATACTGGTGGCTTGGCTTTGTAAGATCTGTGAGGTGGAACATGCTATGCATGCAGGGTGGAAGGTTGAGAACGAGGAGTGCCGCTGAGTTTTGTAAGGTCAGTGAGGTGTAACGTGCTATGAGGGTGAGACTGGTGGTTGAGTTTTGTAAGGTCAGTGAGGTGTAACGTGCTATGAGGGTGAGACTGGTGGTTGAGTTTTGTAAGGTCTGTGAGGTGTAATGTGCTATGCATGTAGGCTGGTGGGTTGGGGATGAGGCTGGTGGCTGAGTTTTGCAAGGTCTGTGAGGTGTAACGTGCTATGCATTCAGGCTGGTATATTGAGGACGAGGCTGGTGGATGAATTATGTAAGGTCTGTGAGATGTAACGTGCTATGCATGCATGCATGCTGGTCAACGGCGTAGCTAGAGCTTGTGGCGCCCGGGGCTATCCTTCAGATTGCCGCCCCCCTGGGTGGTTGCTGGGGAAAACCGACAGCGAGCACCTGAAAGAGGTCCGAGTGACACGTAGTATCGCCGCAAATAGTTACCTTGATCATGCAAGTTACATGCACATACATGCAGCTCCCATCCCCAAAATAGTGCCGCCTGGGGCGGACTGCCCCCACCTAGCTACGCCGCTGAAGGAAAAGCAGAAGGAAACTCAAAACTTACATCAGTTCTAGCTACCCTGTTTGTGACATCTCACTCATAATATCACAGCTTGTGCAGGACCTTTGTCCCCTATCTGCCCCGTCCATGACCTCAGTATTTCAAACAACAAGGGTCCCAAACACCAATTCAGATATCAAGGGAATAAATATAGACCAGAATTGGAATCTATATTAGATGTCCAGCCGGACAATTTTAATAATTAATACAATCAAATGTGGCAAAGAATATCAAACAGTTTCCAAGTGGGACACAAGCCTGTGTCCAACTACCACATACATATAAACATAAAAAAACAAATGCAAGGCAAGAAACAAGTCTGTAAGTAAATTACAGTTAACACAGACAATTCATACTTATATATACTTTTTTGTGATTTCACAATAGAAAGGTGTTCAAATCATCTAGTGCAAGTTGTCGATGACGTTTCGATCCCTTTTAATATGGGATCATCATCAGGACACATTAATACATGCCTTTACTATATATATATAAAAAAGTTGCCATACAAAATACATAACATCAAAAGGTACATCCATAAGAGAAGACAATAGAATGTAACCAGAAGGAACAAAAGAAAAAGGAGAATACCAAATTAATACATTATAAATAACATAACAAAAAGGTACATAAGAAAAAAGTTCCTGTGGGCTCACAACCTTACATCTCAGAAACTGTGACTTAAGCAAGAACCCTTATATATAGCATGCCATGTGGGGGGGGTTTCATGCAATCGTGTTTGGTTGAATTTAGGCGGATAAGTGACAAAAAAGTGCTAAAAATTGCTTCTGCGCAGGATCATTCACAATCTATTACTGCGAACACACGATTTAGTGCAATAGTGGTGTTCATGCCGTTATAAACCCACACCATGGAGCATTAGGGCACGACATACCTCTTTTAGAATCAGCCTCTTCTAACTGTACTGGGCAAAAATACCAATACATACGATAAAGTGAAGAGATCTATAAAACATGAGGGTAGGATTTTAAAGTTGTGCAAGTTAATTCCGGATTTTGAGCACCCACACACGATGAGTTAGGAGTCCCAAATTATGCTTACCAATAGAAGGCTCGGACGGTTTCAAGGGCTCCGAGAATGCATGGTAAAACAGTAATATCGATTGTGGGTACAGTTAGACCTGCGATGCAATCCTACAGAATGGAACACGGGGATGCTTAAAATATGCAACATAATGGACAAAACGGCTATAGCAAAGTGCATGATAACTGTCTTACCGATAGGGTGACAAAAAGAGGGAAAAGAGGGGAGTTCTTTCCTGGTGTCGTTTAAGGAGAAATGTGCATCTGCCCGAGTCAATGCTGAGTCAATATCGGGGTCAATTCTATAAAGTAAACTGATAAGGTCCTCGGTTATTGCAGAAGAATATCTTACCGACAGGAAAACGATAAGAAATCAATTATAGAAGTGACTCAAATTAAGTGCATTAGAAATGTCTTACCTGTCTAATGAGACGAAAACCTCCGTAATGGGGGGTCTAGCACATCCAAAAAAGGATAAGGAGTGCACTCGAGATAATACTCGGTCTGTTCATGGTGGAAGGGAACCTTCGTGAAAATAAAGCTGAACAGAGAAGCAGGGTCACATGATCACAGTCATGTGATGCGCAGGAATTTGAGAGAATCAAGTGGTCTCTCTGGGGCCCATCTTAAAGTGGACATTTGTCAGAATATAATTAATGATTGCATCAGATGACAACCATATCGGGCTCAGGGATTCTCATAATTGAGTTTAAACAAGCCAGGGACAATAGTGCAATATCAATTCTGTAATTACGAAGCTTTAAATCATGATTAAACACAAAAACGCAAAACTGCCAAAATCCAAGAGTGCAGAATTGCTCTCTGCTACTGCATAAAAAGACCTCATAATAATAATTGATGTTATGTATTTTGTATGGCAACTTTTTTATATATATAGTAAAGGCATGTATTAATGTGTCCTGATGATGATCCCATATTAAAAGGGATTGAAACGTCGTCGACAATTTGCACTAGATGATTTGAACACCTTTCTATTGTGAAATCACAAAAAAGTGTATATAAGTATGAATTGTCTGTTTTAACTGTAATTTACTTACAGACTTGTTTCTTGCCTTGCATTTGTTTTTTTATGTTTATATGTATGTGGTAGTTGGACACAGGCTTGTGTCCCACTTGGAAACTGTTTGATATTCTTTGCCACATTTGATTGTATTAATTATTAAAATTGTCCGGCTGGACATCTAATATAGATTCCCATTCTGGTCTATATTTATTCCCTTGATATCTGAATTGGTGTTTGGGACCTTTGTTGTTTGAAATACTGTATACTCCCAAGGTCCCAGGCCTATTGCTACTTTGGGTTCCCCTTGTTCTGTATAACAACCGTCCATGACCTCAGCAATGTCTGCAGACCGGTGCACCACACTGGGTTTGACCACAATTCCCCTGGCAGCACCTTCAGGATACTACAGGTGAGTCCAATGCACCTGATCACTAGACTAACTTGAGTTCTGCAGTTGGGGCAGTACCAGGCCGGATGAGGGGGAAGAGGATTGGGAGTGGCAGTAAGTTAAAAACAAAGCTGGAAGGACAAAATAGGTTTATTCTGTCCCAAGTTTCGATTATCTTCACCTTCAGGTAACAGCATATTAAATGAAAGGCACACTGTATGTTTCAAGATAAATCCAAGTTAAAGTAATCGGTAGGAAATGCATTTGTTTGCATTATAATTTTTTATTGATTAATTCAGTCACTACAGATGAGTGTAACCAGACAGTAAAGGAATAGATTCCTGGTGGTGGTGGTGGGTAAGGAGTGGTGGTTAACGACCTATGTATTTAAAGTGCTACGATGCCCCAGCCTGTGGCTTAAAGCACAATGAATATGCAACTCATTATTTTAACACAGTATAAAATGTATTTGAAGTGTCACATTTCACTGTGGAATGTCTTTCATAAGTCACTACATCAATGGAAATGTCACATTACCAATGCGAATACTTGGCAGCTATGATATTAACCACCTGCGCTAACTCACACAAATGAAACCTGCCACTAGATGAAACTCCCATCTCTCTCCAGCAGGTAAATTATCACCAGAGTTTACTTGACACTGTGTGTTGCCCGAAAACTGCTCAATATACATGGAACATTGTAGTACTTTTAACACCTCTGTACTGCTACAAAACTGCAAAACAAAAGTTCCATTACTGAAGAGAAGAGTATTTTGAAGTGCAGGCCCATTTAAAACACTGCCCCTGTTACTGTGCCGGTTTGTCACTGTGTCCAAGGCCACGGTCAGAGCCTGCAACCCACTCCCACTACTCATAACAGAGAAAGTACCATAGCTGCCAAGGTTTCAGACTGCTATGTGTGACGTTTCATAATTTCAGTGAAATTATGAGTGACATTTCAATGACAATGAGTGACACCTTCACGAGAATAACATTAAGCAATGAAGACGAGGGAAACACGCTGGGGTTGAATAAAAACATGCAACATAAATGAGTACATTTTAGAGATTGTATATTTAAAAAATTATATTTGGTATGCTTGGAATAATATTCGAAAATATAATTTTAAAACTTCATATTTACATGTGTACCATATTATATGGATTTTTCAAATACTTTATTCAATTTTTTTGTACACTAATATTGTAATGAATATTATGGTGAAAGCCATTGTTTTTCAGAAACATATTTTTGTAGCCTAGATTTTGGTAGTTGATGTTTGTAATCACTATATTTTGCTGTTATATTTGTACTTTATGTTTGTGTCGTTATATTATAAGTACATAAACTGTTTTTGTTTTTAATACTTTTGACACAGTCTTTTTGTGTCAGGATATTGTGTCCTAGGTTTGACATACATTGATTTCTTACATATCAATCACCAAGGAATGCTCACATTGGCTGTCCTCTTAAAACACACACACCACGCAATCCTCATTAATCACTTAACATGGCGGCCTTACAAAGTACTCAGCAAGTAGTCGTCTTCACAGTACACCGAGCCCTTTACCTATAGAAGGCCTTCTCCCTCGGAGTGGCCCCGGGCTAGTGTGAAGCCTCTCCCCCTCCCCGCCTCCACATGAAGGAACTGTGCAATCTACTGAACTTGGCAACCGACAGTTCACACAACCAAAGCTTTTGCACACTCAAATATTGACTTGTTTCAGGGGTTAAAGGCCACCTCGCACCATCAAGGTTTTCTTAACACAGTGCCCACAGGAAAGGCTCGAGAATACCGTGAAAAGGCCCAGTTCTGATCCCCGTTCCCAATGCTGGAGCAGACCTGTAGCTTCACACACAAGTCTGCCCCTCAGACAGACAATAGATATGTTGATTAGAAGAAGTGATCTGGTCGTGAAGGGCTGTACTGCCCACATGAGTGGCAGGCCTGTGGAGGGCAGGCCAGACAATGGTTGAGGAAGTTTATTATTCTAGAAAGATCAGAGACTGCATTAGAAGTTAATGTCCACATCTAAAAAGCATCTGCAGTTTCTGCTTCTCGTTCAAGTCCTAGTACCCATGGATACAACCGAGAGTTCAAGCGTTACAAGCACGGAATCATTCGCTTCCTACCCTGTGGTCCCGTTAACTGTGAAGAGCGGCTTGATGGTAGTTAAGTCCACCGCACACTTACGTCCCTGGCACAGACACAGGGCGAGCAGTGAGAGCAGACTGCAGCGCTACCCACTTCCGCACCCAGGATCGGTCACGCTCACACGACACCACCACCTTTTAAGGAGGAGCTACATAGGTGTCAAGGTTTCAGATTGCTATGCGTGACATTTTCATAAAGTCACTGTAATTATGAGTGACATTTCACCGACGATGAGTGACACTTTCTAGTGAGCAAAATCAAGAAACTTTAGACAAGCAAAACATTTAACTATAAAGTGCACCCAACTGAGCAAAGAGAAACGAAGAAGATTTTAAAACTGCTGCTAACTACCAGAAATTGGAGGGCACTAACCGGAGACAGATTGTGTGAGTGCAAAATAGATAGCCACGTTTTTTGCTTATGTGAGGCATGTCCATGGTATTAGTGGACTTATGAATGACATTTAACTACCAAATGTGTAACACTTAGAGTAACACTTTCTCACGTGTAAAACCACGTAATGAGCTGCATGAAAAGAGAAATAACAAAAAATGTACACAATAAGTTCTAATAATATCTTGCAACTGGAGCTAACCCCATGAAATAAAAGGTTACACTTGCTTTATTATGCACTCTAAATGTCTGCAGTAATTTGTGGCAGGCTATCTTATACTATACGTAATACAATCGTGAAACAATTTGCATATTCATGTGCTTTAGGTTGCAGACAGGCTCGTCGTAGCACTATAATAAGAAGTAACTAGCACTACTGAGCCAAGAAGGACAAACTTCTGTTTCTCTGTGGTTACAGCTGCACTGAGCTGGAAATTGCCAGACATAATGTATCGCACTTATAACATGAATACAATTTGTACTGTGCATGAACAAAAACTCCTGGGCTGGCATTCTGAAATGAATGGTTTGCACCAACTTGCATTGCTGCCTTGTATTGATAAGGAAATTCTGCAGAGCGGGACGCACAGAGCCTCTTGACTCACCTGACGGCTGCTGCATGTACCAATCTGAGCGCTTCACCACTTCGACTTCGTTTCTTCTCTTGTGGCTGAGCTCTTCGGTTGGCTGGGCAGGGGCCAAGGGGGCACGGGTTGCAACAGCAGTTGAATTATAGTGTGCCTGAGCAGAGACGTCACCGGAACTAAGCAGCAGGTCGTGACCTACCCCCTAACTAAAACAATACAACAGTTCGCTGCAACTTTAATTAGTTTCAGCAGGAAGAGGCCCAGCTGATTTAAAAGGCTGTCTCTAGCGCCGTTCTGTGCTCTCTTCAGCAGTGGCAATTAATAATTCCTCCGGCGGACCCCCTGTCAGGTGGTCCGGTCGCGGGATAATTTCCATTTTGAATTTAGTGGTACTGGTAGAGCTGCCTGTGCCACTGCATTGCGAGCAGACAATCGTTGACGGGCAAACGGCGGAGCCAATGGCGAGCGTGCAAGAAGAGGCGGCTGATTTAAATCTGAGGCTCAGCTGCTGAACGCGGCTGAGGGCGGCCAGTGCACTTCAAAGCATCAAATGGCGGCCGCGCGGCACTAGCTCGTTGCAGTGGCCTTTATAATGTATTTGGGTACACTGTGTCAGTAAATGTCCCAAAATAAATAATAAAGGCCGCCGCAACGGGCCAGAGACGTGCCGCCGCCGCCGCCCTGAAAATAGTGCTGCCTGGGGCGGGCTGCCTGGGGCGGGCCGCCCCCCTCGCCCCCCCTAGCTACGCGGTTGAGCATGAGGCTGGTGGCTAAGTTTTGTAAGGTCTGCAAGGTGTATCGTGCTGTGCAGGCAGGCTTGTAGGTTGAGGATGAGACTGGTGGCTGAGATTTGTAAGGTCTGTGAGGCGTAACGTGCTATGCATGCAGGCTGGTGGGTTGAGGATGAGACTGGTGGCTGAGTTTGTAAGGTCTGTGATGTGTAATGTGCTATACATTAACCCTGGGTGAAGCACTACGCTACTCTCGCGTAATTGGTGAAGTTTCCGCTACTTCGCACTATGCGAACTGCACGTAGCACAGTGCAAACACTCGTAGCGTAGTGCAGCTGTAAATTTTTTGCTTGCTCGCGGTCCTTAACGCCAAGTTGGCGACCGCGAGCAAGCAAAATTACATTCCGGTGAAACTTTTTCCTTGATCGCGATCAGCAACATCAAGTTGCCGATCGCGAACGTGAAAAATAAACCTCCCAGTGAGATTCTCAACGCGGGGAGGTCAGGTTTCTCATTGCGAGCAGTAGCGTATGCTCGCGACAGCTCGCGATGAGAAACTATCAGTCCGCGTTGAGAAAGCTGCCGCTCGAGTAAAAATCTACTTGAGCGGTAGAAAACTACAGCTCGCACTGTGCAAGATGCCATTTTCAATGATTGCACAGTGCCGGATGCTTGTCCGCACTGTGCAATCATTGAAAACGGCATCTTGCACAGTGCGAACAGGGTTGTAAGCAGTTCACATAGTGCTATGCGTAGCAGGCGTAGTGCGAAGTGCACTTCGCATAGTTACGCATAGCGCTTCTTCGCGAACTACGCCCATGGTTACTATGCATGTAGGTTGTTGGGTTGAGGATGAAACTGGTGGCTGAGTTTTGTACAGTCTGTGAGGCGTAACGTGCTATGGATGCAGGCTGGTAGGTTGAGGATGAGGCTGGTGGATGAGTTTTGTAAGGTCTGTGAGGTGTAACATGCTATGCAGGCAGGTTGGTTGGTGGAGGATGAGACTGGTGGCTGAGTTGTGTACAGTCTATGAGGTGTAACATGCTATGAGTATGAGGCTGGTGGCGTAGTTTTGTAAGGTCTGTAAAGTGTAACGTGCTATGCATGCAGGCTGGTGGGTTGAGGATGAGGCTGGTGGCTGAGTTTTGTAAGATCAGTGAGGTGTAACGTGCTATGCATGCAGGCTTTTGGATTGAGGACGAGGCTGGTACCTGAGTTTTGTAAGGTCTGAGAGGTGTAACGTGCTATGCATGCACAGCGATACAAAGAAGGATGATGGACGGAGCGCTTGAACAAATCAAACACTCACCCCCAGTCACCTGATCTGGGTTTAATCCATCACCATTCTTTAGTTCACTCAGCCGCCCCAGTTCAGACATGGCTATATGCAAATCAGTCTGACCCTGTGCCTTATGGGAACAGTCCAGCCCGAACTGCCAAGCCAGGTCTTCCCTGGACCGGAAACAAGCATCCTGGGACCGGTTTCAAGCATGCAGGCTGGTACGTTAAGGACGAGGCTGGTGGCTGAGTTTTGTAAGGTCTGGGAGGTGTAACGTGCTATGCAGGCAGGCTTGTAGGATGAGAATGAGACTAGTGGCTGAGTTTTGTAAGGTCTGGGAGGTGTAACGTGCTATGCAGGCAGGCTTGTAGGATGAGAATGAGACTGGTGGCTGAGTTTTGTAAGGGCTGTGAGGTGTAACGTGCTATGCATGCAGGCTGCTACGTTAAGGACGAGGCTGGTGGCTGAGTTTTGTAAGGTCTGTGAGGTTTAACATGCTATCGATGCAGGCTGGTGGGTTGAGGATGAGGCTGGTGGCTGAGTTTTAAAAGGTCTGTGTGGTGTACCGTGCTATACAGGCAGGCTTGTAGGTTGAGAATGAGACTGGTGGCTGAGTTTTGTGCGGTCTGTGAGGTGTAACGTGCTATGGTCATGCGAGGTCACCACCTCAGCACTAAAGGCTCAGAAGCTGCAAGAGCAGGACCCTAGCACGCGGACATCACACACCTGCCCAAACTGCAACATGCAAATGTTATGTTATGTTAAAAAAGATTTCTGTAGCGCATCGCTGCCCCCAGAATGGGGCTTCCTTGCGCCAGTCACAAGTAAGACGACAGCAGAAGAGAAAGGCAGGCTAGGCCAAGGAGGAGAACAACCAGGTCTTTAGTTGCTTCTGAAAACTTAAGTGGTTTTGAGTCTTTCTTAGCGAAGCCGGCAGAGAGTTCTATAGGGCTGGAGCAAGGATGGAAAAGAATTTCAGCCACTCCGGCTCTTGTCTGATGGGGAACGAAGGCCAGATTCAAGTCTGCTGAGCTTAAGACTCTCACAGAGGAATACAATTGCATCAGAGCAGCAAGACTTGGCAAATACAGGTAACCATGGGGCTTGAAAACTATGTGAGAACAAAGACTGAACAGCAGACCGAAGTTTAAGAATAAATCCACTAAGAGAAAAGGGAACTGAACTGTGGAGTGCATTTGATTTGGGGTTGACTGAGTGAACAGAGCCTGTGCCTAATCAGTGCAGTCGCCAAGATTAGATGCCAGGGATTACTGACTGCCAACTCCATTAGTGGGGTTGGGAACAGAAAGGTGTAGTGTCCAAGATTGTAAACAAGATTTCCACCATGTATTGTATTCCTATAACTGTCCTGTGCATTATAAGTACCGCTTTGTGACTCCAGTCAGTAATGGCACAGACAAGCTGTAAAACAATGGATTGGAATGGCAGCTAGAGTAAATAACAGTGACTAAGATTCAATAAAGTATTCCCTTCCATCAGTATGCGCGGTTGTTGTGAGAACTTCCTAATGTGTGACAAGATTACTTGAAATAAATGCTATCGAGTTTAGCAAATAAAATATGGCTCCAGAACAAAACTCTTGCATAAAATAACCATGTTTCACGTGTAGAGCGGCAGCACGGCTCCGCAGGCTGCCAAGGCTTCCATTCTCATTGGAAGGGTGGGCCCTATGAAACAACTCTCAGTGCCCGAGCAGTTTCACTCCTTCTGCCCTTTAAACATGCAGCACGGGTGCAGAACCTTCATCTCTAAGGATGTCCCGAGGTTGTCTTCAGCAGAGTCAGCGACCTGTCGTCGTGGTTCATGCCAGTGCCCGAGGTCAGGGCATCGCTCGAACATCTGCAGATACTGTCTGTGCATCTGGTGCAACCGGCCCTTAGGGACAAGGAGACAAGATGTCAACGAGGGAGGGTCCCCTCTGCTGGGAACTCAAGCCTTCTGCGGGACCCCTGTCCTCCTTGTCTCTGGGATGGGGCAAGGAGGGCAGAGGGTCTCAGAGTTCAGGCAGAAAGGAAAGTTCAGAGAAAGGCATGGGCAGTCCTCTGCTGTTGTGCTACCTGTGTTGCAAGTTCAGATGCCCAAGGCACACAACCTTTGGGTGTCTCTGTCTGGATTATGACCGGGGCAGACAGGGCACCCCCTCGCTAGTGAGACCATCATGGGCAAATGTGAAAACTAGGCTTGGTTGTCTATCAACAGCCCCTGTGCTGAGCAGCACGGCATCTAAAAACCTGGTACATCCGGGCCCGGTTACTCAATTAAGGAATACGTCCACCCAGATATCTTTGGCCTTGTGGTCCTGGAAGGTCAACTCACATCTTCATCTTTCCAAGGTCAATGCAATGAATAAGATTAAGTATGGAATCAATAAAAGTCTGTTATTCAATGCCAAGATGTCCAAGGGGTGAAAGCTTGCATTATCAATACTTATGTAAACATAGCCGAATTGTTGGAGTGCCTGCTGCTGAGGTAAACACACGAGCAGCTCACAGATTGGACTCTCACCGTTGGGAAGCTCTGCTTGCATCTTCTGGGTACCAGTACATTTGGTAATATCAAAAAAAGTGTACTGAAAGTGCAAAGGGATCGGTGTAACTAGACTGGTTGTGCGCCGGGTAATTTTGCGCCAATTCTTTGCAATCGTATCACAAACTATGCAAATTAACACAAAGAGCTCTGGGATCTTGGATTGCGCTGGTGCATTTGTTCTCTGGGGTTCGGACTGAGCAATGAGTATAAAATGTTGGTTTCTACATATGATATGGTGAATGACTTGGTGAAAAACGTCAACACCAGTACTGCAATCCAAGTGATAGCGGGACACCGGAACAAAAGTGCACACGTGCAACCTGTCTGATTTCACGACAGAAACCCAGTCTGCTTGCGGTGTGCATGATGCAGTAGTCTTAGATGGAGAAGTCACGTGGTTCTCTTGAGTCCTTCAATCCAAAGAGCTGAGCCTTGATGTTGTAGTGTAGTTCCTATTTCCCTAATAGGCTCTGCGCATTGGAATAATATACCCTATAGTTTTGGCATAGGACTGAGGTCAGTATGCCCCTATCCAGTAAATTAAACTTAATTACTTTGTGTGCCAGCTAACTCAGAGGCCACTAGAAACTCCTTGTAAAGAAGAAGGGAGTAGTTTCTGGCAACAGCATAAACATGAGAACTTTGTTTCCCTTTAGAATCGGAATACTCTCGGAATCGTGGAAACAACAGATAACAGTTTCACTCAGCTAATCATGCATGCTTAGTTTCTTCAGAGTTGCACAGAAAGAATAGACGGGCATTTCAATAAAAGGATTTACTGAACAGTCTTGTTTCTTGTGTAAGAGATATGAGCTGTTACAATCGTAAGACAGTATGCGAGATATATTATGTACAGCGTAAGCAGTAGAAAGAAATAATACTGCGCTAGCATTATCTTTTAGCTATGACACATATTCATATACATAAATAACACGAGCTAAAATGTGAGTACTCATAAGATGCTTCTCTAACTAGTTCTACCCCGGTGTACCTAACCTAAGTGTAGTACAAGGTAATGCCAAGAGCCCCTCTAGGTTCTTGTCAGCTCCATACCTTAGAATGAGAGAGGTGGGAATCTCTTTCCAGGTCTCGAACTCTAACACCCCGCGAAGGGAGGCAGAACACTGGACGCCGGATTCTCTGCGAGCAGGGATGACAGCGCCTCTTGTCAGTGCGTAAAGCCAGGACACGGGCTCCTCTAAAGTCGAGGTTTCCTCCCTCTTGCTTGGGCAAGGGAAGGTATGTTTATACCTGGTGGGTGCCTTGAAATGTTAGCATTGACGTACAGTCATGCAGAGGAAGACGTCAGGAATGAACCCGTAAGGAATAGCGGTTCATGCATAATGAGTTCTTGGAGAAATCAATAATCCTGTGGTAGGAGAACTCCCAAGAGATTACGGGTCTGCTTTCTAAGAACTCGTTGGGGTGCCTATGTGTTGGTTGCTTGTGTCCCTGTGCAAGTTCTCTAATTGCGCATTAGGTTTGTTCAGGTTTGATGTTGGCTGTGTGAACAGAGCGCTTCTCTGCATTTCTTTTTCTATTCAGTGGCTATTGGGTTGCTGATTGACCTCATTAACATCTGGTTGCACTTCTTTTGATCTTGAGAAGTGGTCCAGGAAGTACAGTTGAGGTTTTAGAGTTTTATATGTTGGCATCGCCACCCACGCTCATCAAAGTTGCTTTGTCTATTAGAAGTTATTGCAGCCTGATGTCTTTGTTAGTAGTTTGTTTGAACTCGGAGTAGGCCCATACTGTGTGCCGACCCTCTTCTAACTTTAGAGACGAAAGTGATTGCAGTAGAACAAAGTGAGCTGAGTTCCTTTGTGTAGATTGTTGTTTGATCTCCAGTCAACAATGATGGGCGAGCGAGTTTTCCTCTTCTTCACTCATTCTCCAGTAAAAATGTTACGAGGCCGTCTTGTCTTGCCTGAATCTGGATTTTTAATCCGAACTCCAGCCTGATGTGAGCTTGTTATGTGCATCGTGGGATCAAAAATAATTTCTTGAAAAAGCTAGATTGAGTGCTGTTCAAACCTGATGCATCATGAGTTTTAAACAGTTCGGATCTGTACAAGATTGAGGGCAAGAATTTAGCTGCTACGACCTTCAGCAAATTTTTTGTTGAACAGTCTCTGAGTTTTTTGTAAGATTTTGAATGCAAATGGCAGCTGGTTTGTTTTTAATTGCCTTGATACCAAATATGGCTTATAGTTAAGGTGCCGATCAAGTAATATCCCTATATGTCTTTGGATGTCACTAAATTTGAGGTATTCCTGTGCTGGCTCCAGGATACCTTTGTAATGAAACAAAAAATGTATACCAGGACTCCTAGGCCTCTGGATATCTCTCAGAGATCTAGAGCTACCAAATGTTCTAAGTTAGAAAGGAAAATTAATAAATCAACCAAAGACGCAAAGTAATGATCTGATCTTCAGTCTGCGGTTTCTTTTCGCGATATGCGTCTATTCTGACTCATAATAACCAGAAGTTTGGGTAGAGCTCACCTTCAAAACTCCAACTCCTATTGACGAAAATCTTTTATAAGCTCACTTTTGTGCTCTGTACACATCTTCTTCTTCCGTTATATCCTATTTGGGAATTGAAAAAAATTGGAGGTGGTAAAACTGAACACATATTTAGGTGCAAACATCTCAAATAATGTTTCTTGAGTCCCATATAATACCTCTCAGGCTGCAAAGTCTACGAGAATTGGCCTTTTACGTGTTTTTTAATGTACAAAGAAGGAGGGACATCTTTTTTACTGTTAAAGGTGTATATTGCTAGCGTGGTTCCTGATGCTTTATATGGAATAGAAGCTTTCTTCGTTTATCTCCAATATTGAATCAGTTTCATGGAAGAGCTACCTTGGTGTAAGCTCTCCAGCTCTGTTGACATGATCTGTCTTGAGCTGGGCTTGATGGGTATTACCTTCCGTGCCCACTGCCATATAATTTAATATTTTCAATAATTATTCAGAAGTCCTAAAAATGCATTGAAAAATGTAACTTGGTGGGAACTTATATGGGATAATAAAAAGATGTA